>NC_081182.1:216711232-216865269 GCF_029867415.1 Vicia villosa | reverse complement strand
GATCCATTTGGACCTGTTGCATCTTGTATTCCTTGAGTAGAAGTCGAATTTGCCGCTCCTGATCCTGAACCTTGTGGGGGATCTCGATCACCCCCTGTACTGGTCGTAACGACCATTTTCCTGTTGTACCTTCGTTTGGGAATCGGTTGTGCACTGTTCTTTAATTTACCGTTCCTAAGGTTCATACAAGATCTTGATATTGTCTAGACAAAAATAAAGCAATTGATTAAAACAATCTGCTTGACACTGTCCCACTGGGCGTGCCAATTTGTTTACGGTGATTTCCGGTAAACAACCGCTAGTCTTCCAAACTATAATAAATATGATTTGGTTACTCGCAGGATCGACTAGATTGATCCTAGGACACATAGTCAAGAAGATTGTCATCAACGTTCATTCGAACCATATTCATTATTTGTCTTCTTCAATAAGCGTTGTTCGATTAAAGAACAAATAGTTTTGACAATCACTTTGTTACATATAAATGTGACTTCAACGAAAAGATAAGTAACATAACATAGAACATTAAAAGGACTATTGAAACGTAAAGAATCTTAAATTGCAGAAATGTAAAAGACTTTGAAAGTAAATAACATAAAAGTAATTCGAAAGTAAATGACATTAAAGTAAAGATACAGAAATGTAAATGGCAAGAAGTAAACGAAATGCAGTAATTCTGGAAGATATTTAAAAGCAAAGGGTAATACACATGTATTAAAATGGTGGTGTCATACGTACATTTTCTCAGCGAACTCTTTCTCTTAACGCTTGATACTTGAGTAAATATGTGAGTGATTTGTACAAAATGAACACACAGAATCCTAACATTAAGACTCCTATTTATACTAGTTTCGACCTTAACGGTCCTATACTAATCTGCTGCCACGTTTCGCATAAGAACTTCTAGCGATGCCATCTGTTACTTGGACAGTTACGAAACCGTCTTCGAATTTCAAATCTTCCCGCCTGAGTCTGTCTTCGACGCGTGGCAGTGTATTAAACAAACACTACAAAAAAAACACGCTAAGTAGTAATACTTGAATATATTTACAAATTTGTCTAAGTCCCCGAAGACACATACTTTTCACTAGCTTTCAGTATTCATTATCTTCATAGTGAACTTAGAAACTTTTACTCTCGAAGCATGACCATCAGTAGCCATTCTTTTATTTTTAAGGGATGGCCATCAGTAACCATCTTTCCTTCGATTTTCTACTTCTTCGAAGGATAAATAATAATAATATAAAACGAAATCTTCAGCTAACAGCTAGCTGATAGCTTATAGCTTATGACTGATGGCTGATGTCTGATGACTTATAGCTTATAGCGGATAGTTGAGACTGATAGCTTATAAGTTAACTGAAGTGTTTGGTAAAATTAGCGGTTAAATTAACTTATAAATGTAAAATGACATAAAAGATATTTAATATATAATTATTTTGTTTTAAAGTAAAATAAATTTTAAAGGTTAAAAATGGATTTTAATTAAAATAATAAGGATAAAAAAGGAAGAAAAAATAATAAGCTATAAGACATAAGCTAAAACGCTATTTGAAATAGCGTCTGGAAAATAAGCTATAAGTTAGTAAAATAAGCTATAAGCTCGTGATGAAAAGACCGTTACCAAACGGGTCTAAATTATCATACGAGCTTATAAGACATAAGACATAAGCTATAAGCTTAAAAAAAAGTGTTCCCAAACAGAGCCAATATACACACATATACACATACGCTCGCATAGAAAACACACATTACACACATCCACGCATGGATGCAGACGCACACACATGTAAAATTATGCTTAGAAACACGGTGCTTTCGAAATAATCTTTCGGACAAAATCAAAATAGGGCTTTATAGAAACTTTAAAAAATATGAGTGTAATGAGAGGCAAAACAATTTTTTCTCTCACACTCTAATTAATAAACAAGACTAAGATTATTTTTTTATTACACATATTTTATATGGTTGATATGGAGGCAGAAGTTGGGAGAGACACTATCCTAATCTCGTTGGCATGCGCCCATACTTACTAACATCATTATGAAACTTGGAGTATTTGCTATTGCATTTGTGACACAGTCCATGCAATAATTCTTCTTATGGTTCAAACTTCAAACCATTAGTATTTTTCCAAAATGCATATTGAACAAAAACACAAAAGCAATGAATTGTATCTATGATTTCTCATAGTTTATTATTGGCAAACTACCAAAGCTGATGTTTTTGTTTTCTTTATGTCTAACCCCTTTAGTTATAATAACCTGATTTGTAGTGTATATCTTCAACTATTACCATTACCATTACCCTTACCAATACCAACTTAGTTATGGTGTGAGGTCATTCAAGACCAAATATAGATATACCAATGGTAAATGACCTCCTTTTCTCTTTATATGTAGTATATATATGTTTTGTTGGGTTAGGTTCGCCGTGTGAAGAAAAGAGATATAATATTTTTGTTTTTTGGCTCATTTATGTAAGTGGAAATACTTCATGTTAGAATATAGGATTTGAAAGAAGAAAGTATTTTGGCGAGGATAGAAATTATGTCCAAAGAGAAGAAAAGAGTGAAAGATACTATCTATTTTTTTCAAATCTATCATCATAAAACTATGACTCCAAATTTGTTCAACGATGAATCATGTTAAATTAGATAGGAAAGACAAGGACTCAAGAGAGGTAAATTGCCCTCTCATAGAAGTGACATCAAAGCCTAATTATGAGCTATTTTGACTTGTTTTCATATTTGAGGGGAAAAATACAAATATATATAAAGGTGGTAATTAAGTTTGAATTGTACTACATTGTTTTAAAAATTGTATCAAATCGGCCAATCAAATTGGTTGAATCAAAAACC
Source organism: Vicia villosa (assembly GCF_029867415.1). NCBI lineage: Eukaryota > Viridiplantae > Streptophyta > Magnoliopsida > Fabales > Fabaceae > Vicia > Vicia villosa. Next base: position 216,862,409 of record NC_081182.1, on the reverse strand, counting down.
AAAAGAGTCGTCAGTCTGGTTAGATTGATGAATCAAATAAACTATTGAATTAGTGGAAACTGTCTAGAACCCGTCAAAACCAGTAAAAACTAGTGAATAGACGGTTTTGAAAAATCGAAAATTAAATATTTTTTCTTAGACAAAACATGTCGTTTTAATAATTTTAAAAAAATTAAAATATATAACAATTATTTAAAACATATTTTCTTACTTATAATTAAATTTAGGTTTAATTCATTCTGAAGTCCCTTAATTTGATTTAAGATTTCAGTTTGGTCACTTATCTAATGATTGCTACAATTAAGTCCTTCAAAAACATTTTTGTTAGTCAATTTGATCCATTCCGTTAACTTGATCATTTTAAATATATTTGGTGAGACAATATTGTTGAATCTCAACCATAGACTTCATTAATATTTTTAGGGTAATGCTAACTTGTGCCTCAAAGGCACAAGTTAAGAAATCCACTTATAGAAACTTTGTTTTGAAACAAAATAATAAAAAATTAATTTTATATTTTCATTAAAATTAGTGCACAATTTCTAAGATATTTTTCCTTCAATTGATTCTTAACTTGTGCCCCTATGACACAAGTTAGCATTACCTATATTTTTAATATTAACTGTTTGATCATTTTAATAAATTTTACACTTTCAAATCTTGATGGTCTATTCATTCTAACAATACACTTCCAACACTTAATTCTCTTTATGAATGTGTCTCTTCTTCACCTCTTTTTCTTCTTCATTTGCATCACCATCTTCATCATTTTTATCAAAATTCCAGAAAATTTTAAAATTCCAAAAATGATTTAAAAAAAAAATGAAGAATGACTTTAGGAAATCAACTCTCAATAGATTTATAAGTGAAATGTTTACAAGATATTGCTTCTAAAAATCAGATTGAAACATTAACAGTTTAGCTCAAGTGTTAACACAATTTATGAGCAACAACTCTTGTGTTCTTACAGATTCTTAGAAACAAAATTTCTCACAATGGACTGTTTAGTGCAGTTTCTCTAAGAATTTTCTTTTTTCCTCTTTTTCTCTTTGAAGTTTATTTGAATATTGCTTGAATATCGTTGTTGTTCGTCAGCTTCTTCAAAAGAGTGTATCTCATATATATAGTCCCATGATTATATTACTGATAAGTGTCAAATTATAGTTATTTTTGTGCATAATTTTACGGCACTTATCTTCTCTTTTTCCTCAATTTAGACGAGTTTTAGTGTATATTACATAAATATGTAGATTTTGTGTTTAATCGAGTTTTTGATTCATTTATGTACCGACTAATAGTTTTTCATTCATTTTGTAGGTATTTGAGCATGTATGGAGCATTGAGTAATAAAACTTCAAGGATGCAATTTTTGATCAATAAAAGGAGAAGCCATTTGAAGAAAATAAGAAGCTGCTTCTGGTGTGAGTCGCCCGGCGGAGTAACTGGCTCACCGGGCGAGCGTGGAAAATAATGGTTCCACTTATGCCTTGGCCCACCTCTTGATCACTGGGAGGAAGAATAAGGAGTCATCGGGCGAAGCAATTCGTTCGCCGGGTGAAAGAAGATATTTTTGCCCACTTGTCGACGTGGCGCAGGCTGTGTGGCTAGAATAAAGTCGTTCGTCGGGTGGAGCAATTGGCTTGCCGGGCGAACGCGTCGGGACAAAATTTTGTATCTATTTTTATTTCATTTCATTTGTTAGGGTTATGGTTTTGGGAGAGGGTTTTTGTTCTCTCAACTTCATCAACCTCATTTTTCTCTGGGATTAGCTTAGATAACAATATTAGGGTCTTGCATCTTATGGATTCGGGGTGGATTGCTCATCAACCGGCGCTGACTGTCATACCCCAAAATTTGCCCCATCTACTTCACCTACAAAGATTCAAAGACTAGGGTTCCATTCAAGCAACACTCCTAGCCAAGAGCCTCCTGAGGCTAGGGTTTGAGATTCCCCTAAGAGGGACCAATGAGATAAGGCTTTTAATCAAGGGTATATGGTTTATAGTGACCTAATATAACTCCATAGCAAAAGTCAAAGCATCACTCCAAAGGTTACCTGCTCAAACAGTCCCAAGATCTACAATCAACTGATTCAAATCCAAAGTCAAGGCATGATCCAAACTTCTAACCATTAATTACGCAACAAGTATGGGGATTGATGTATATCCATCATTTGATCAAAGCTTGATCATGATTCCATTAATAGAAACTCAGAGATGAACAAATACAAAAAGGTTCAAATTAGGGTTTTTTTAGGAGAAAGTCAACCCAACTTTGACTGGGCATAACTTTCACATGGAACATCAAAAATTCCCCACCCAAAGCCTCTTCTGAAGGAAATTGGATTCTCTACAACTTTGTCGCTCACAAGCCAAGGCTAGAAATGCACCATTTGGGAGATATGGTCAAAGAGATTATAGGTCCTCCAAAAAGTCAATAAAATATACCTTTTGGGTCAAAGCTCATAACTTGAGCATGGAAACTCCGATTGAGATAAAACCAAAGGCATCATTTAGAGGACTCTTTGAGCTTTCTAAAGAGTCCAAGAACACTTTCATATGTCAAAAGTTGAGCAAGATACGAGTTGTACAAGTTAGGCGATTTTGAGGAAATGCATAGGATGCAAAGTGAGCAAGTTTGGTTATTTTTTACCAATGGGCCTATATATTCCAATTCCCCACGTAATCCAAAGCTCAAGAGAGGCCCGTTAATCACATGAATTTTATTTCATGATTTTTATTTTATTTATATTTGATTTAATCCATTTAAAAAAAATTTAAATCAAAATAAAAGGAAAATTGTGAAAGGATTGATTTTAGTTTTATTTTCCAAGCAAATCAAATCAATTAAACATCACATACCACGTCCAAATTCATGCAAGGTAATATTGATAATATTGGATTGAGCTTGAGAAAGTTTAGAAAGATTTCATGGAGATTTTCAAATCAAACACTAATCATGGAAATTACAAAGATTTTCTTCAAATTTCTTAACCTAATCTATTGCAATATAAGTACCCAAGATAATCATACGGAAAGGAGGCTGAAAAAAGAGGTTTGGCAGCCAGAAATATCTATACAAAGTTCAAAAATTCAAGGGAAAAAGGTAAGGTCGTTTTTGGAGTGGGGGATTCTTTCAGGGTGTTTTGGAGATCTAAACGTATTCCTTGGAGTTTTCTGAGTGAGTCCCAACCTTCATCGTGAACAAAAACGCGCTGAGGAGCATCCATACAAGCCACGGTTTCTCTCAAATTTTTTAGACTCGATTGCATACATATTCACTCTTTCAATGTGATTTAACTCCATGTTCGTGTTTATAGTGATGCTTTGATGCTTTCTGGTTAATTTAATTGAAGTTTAAGTGCAGGTTTTAAGAGTCACCATTGCTAGGGTTTGAAGGTCTCAATTCGGGGGTTTCCATTAGCGGCAAAATTGGACCGAGCCAAAGACACCAACGTGATCGGGAGAGGATGTACGATCAATCCACGGCTTTACTTTTTATTAATTTTACGTGATTCATGCTTTTGATTGACACAGGGCTATAGCAACGTTCGTAAACCATAGCCATAGGTGTGTGGTGTTTTTTTCAGAAAAAAAGCACGGGGAAGACGATACTGTGCAGGCGCGAGTTTCAATTTTAAAATCTGTAGCGCTTATTTTTGTATATAGTCTTTCATGTTATTTTATAAACAACTCACAAACGTAGCGCAGGTGGTTTGGTTGTATAAAGCGAGACCTATGAGGACCGGGTTCGATCCCTGTAGCCTCACCCTTCGTTTTGAATATTTTTCTTCTGTACAATCCAGTGTGGCGCATCAACATACACCCATCATACGCCTGCTGCAGCCATCCACTGGATCATTACCAAACGAGATCCCACGTACCAGAGTTTGAGGCTGCATCATGGATAGCCAAGGACACGCCACACACAATCTAAACCAGGTTCCTATATATTTTGTATTTACTTATTTGTTTTATTAATTTTATTATTTAGATTAAGTGATAATAGTTATTTTTTAATTTAATTAATTTATTTAGTTAGGTTAGAATATGATTAGGATTAGGATATAATTAGGATTAGGGTTATATTAGGTTTTAAGAATCATATTTTCTCGATTATTTTGATTACTCGATTATTCGAGTTAATTAATTTAATTAATTTTAATTATAAAAACCATAAAAACCTGTATAAATATATTAAAGTGTTAGGATTTTTAATTTATTATTCGTTTCGACCGAATCAATCGGTCGCGATGGTTAATAACCAATTAATTATTTAATTAATTAAATCCTATAAATTAAAATAGTAATTATTTTGCTAAATGGTTCTAACCAAAGCTATTGGTTACGATGATTAGCATATTTTCCCTTTATCAAAATTCGTTATTATTTGTAATCGAATCTATCGATTATGAGGGGTAACGATAATTAAAATACGCACATTTGCTAGTCGTGATAATCGAATCTATCGATTATAGTGGTTAGCAATTCTCCCTTTAATCTGTTAGCCATGGTAATCAAACCTATTGATTATTGCAACTAATGGTAACAAATCAAAATCAGGGTTGTACGCCCAAAACTTTTAAAACACACTAAACCACGATACTACGGTGTTTCAACACTGCGATGTTCACAACTACGATAAGGTAACTCAAAATACCTTCGAACATTCGCATTTCAAAACAACTTCAAAACAAATTCAAATACATTCAATTCAACTCTAAGGCGTACAATCCTGTTCCCGAACTACGTTGACTCTGATTCTCCATAAGGAGATACGTAGGCACTTGGATAACCAAGGCGAGTCCCCTTCCTCTAAATTCTAATCCTGTCAATATAATTAGCTTTATAATTACTCTCTGTCACCTTTCTTTATAAACCTTGCCATAAACCTTTATCTTTGAATGTTAGCCTTTAGGAAATGGTTGAGGGTGCCTAACACCTTCCCTCGACCTGAATATAGTATCTTACCCTGATCTCTTAATTGCATAGGTTTCCTATTCGCCTTGGTAGAATAGGTGGCGACTTTAAACATTAATTTTTTAGGCAGGTTGCTACAGCTGGCGACTCTGCTGGGGATAACTATAATGGCGAATACTATGCTCCTATAGGTTTTGGCAGGGTTTAGGTTTGGCAAGTTTTTTTTAGGGTTTGGCAAACTTGCCATTTTTAGGGTTTGGGGGAGGTTCATCTTTTAATAAATATTAAATTATTTTTTTTTATTTATTTGTTTTTTGTTTTTTCTTAAAATGTTTATTTATCTGCCTTAAAATGTTTACCTATATTATTATATGCATTGTTGTTTTTTATGTTGTGTTAAACCCTAAGTGTGGGAGTTAACTTTGAGATCAATAGGGGACATGAATCGCCTACGAGTCTCATTGATAACTCCACTCGGAGTGGGTTGAGTATTCAGAAATGTCCAAAACGAGGCTTGACTTTATTGAGGGCAGGACTGGATGCTTGGCTGATCTCTCCGAGAACCTACCCCAAAAATTCGAACCTCATGGATAAAATGAGTTGTTCTAAAATCCAAAGAGACAAAAAGTCTCAGAGGCTACGAACGACCCCATGAGACCTTCTAGAAACCCCCCTATAAAAAGGTTGGCTCCCAAGAGCCGCTACGTCGAACCTATGAACTTAGGACTTTTGTGCTTTTGTGCTTACTATATGCTTGCAATTTATATACTTCGAATATCTATGCGTTTCAATTTTGCAGGTATCCCTACGTATTCCCTAGCCTGTAGGGACTCTAACTCCTAAGACCATGTCTTTCCCACGAAGGACATCGCCATCTACGCACTCCCTAGCCTGTAGGGACTTCCCTTATACATCCTTGTATTTCTATAACTACGCGTCCTTCCTACGAAGGACATCTTCGTTAGCATGCGTCAATGGGTCTCTCGATGGCCATGAGATATAGTGATTGTCTCGAACGGGCACTCTATGCTTGCTCCTACGAACTCCCTAGCCTGTAGGGATTTTCTTTTGCGTTCATGTGTTTCTACAACAACGTGTCTTTCCCCTGAAGGACATCCTCATTAAAGCACGTTGATTGGCTTCACGATAGCCATGAGAGCTGGTAACTGTCTTGAACAGTCAACCCGTGCTTATTCCCGACCACCCTCTAACTGGTGTAGGTTTTGGATTTCCATCCATACACCTTCGTCCCTAGCCTGTAGGGATTTCTCTTCGTCTCATATCGTCCTTAGATAGGTTGTGTTCCACATAGAGAACCTTCCCACGAGGGACAACTTCATAAGTACACGTCGAACGACCTCTCGAAGGTCATGAGACTTGGTGACTGTCCTGAACGGTCATCAGCTGCTACTTTCCGCGTACCCCTTAATCTAAGGGATTCCATTAACGTGTCATAATATATATCTTGCAAGGATTTCACGAGGGTCCAATGTCGCCTCTAAGGTTATCCCTAGGATCGCATGTCACCCGTCTGCATTGCATGCAAGGAGTTATAATACAAGGAGTCTTGTGCATACGCATGCATTTGCATTTTCATGCATTCATACATTTACATTTGCATATCCATCTTCGCCCGCATCCTTACTTACCATGCTAGCCGGTTTCCCGAAATTCCCGAAGAAAATCAAAGGGATCCTAGACTATGGAGAAAGGAGGATAAACTATTAAGAATGATCTTAAAGTAAAGAGGACGCCTTTCACCATGCCAGCCACATGCCCTTGCCTTATCATAACAAGATTATAAATACAATAAAGGTTGTCATCGAGCCAGGATTAGTTCAACAAAGAGTTCCCTCATAGATACACTCAAGGGGTATCTAGTCGTAAAGGGGTTCATCTACGAACATAGCAAACTTACAAGAACGCTCTACAATAACCTGGGGGTAAGGATTAATCCAACTAGGGCAATACCCTAAACAAAAATGCGTGACTACGATGGAGGGAATGCGACATATGCTAACTCCATACCAAGGGGCAAAAAGGCCATAGGTTTTTCTATCAATCTACAAACTTTGAAGGCTGCAAATGGTGTGGTGCTATCCTTAGAAAGAAAAGGAAAAAGAGGTTCAGTCAAAGGAAACTCATGAAGTTTCGATACGACAAAAACCCACCGCTTACAATTATTTCCGACAGGTTTGACGTGCCCAAGGAGAATTCGAGATTACCCTTTACTTCTACAAGTCCATGAACTAAGGAGTAAAACCAGGTCAACGGATTCACAAAGGAGATTTCCCTTAGGATTAATAGGTTTATCATTTCAAGTTATAACCTCTACGATCACAAAATGTTATTTGATGTAAAATGTTGTATCTTTCGAATAGCGATTCAATAAAATAATCATGCATGTTTTTGAAATCAATTCATTCGCTTCATTCGCTTACTACTACGACTTTCCACTCACACTCTTCTATTGATCTATTTCAATTTCGACTTTCAATTATTAACAAACTTGAGGAAGAATGACGAATACAAATAACTAAGTCTCGCTAAACATATGCTTTCAAGGTAAGACCGAACCGACGATGTACAGGCATTGTTTCAATTCCCAAACAGTGGAGAAATAAGGATGTTAATCCCTCGTTACCCCCTCGAGCCAGGAATTGGAGTTTGCTTCTACTTTTCAAATAAACCTTGATTTTAACCAGGGGCAGGGTAGATTTCAATTGATTCAATGATGTATTTTGGTTGTCAAGAGAATCAGTCAATCCAAGCAAAAGTTCAAAGCAAAGGTTCAAGCACATCTTCTTCCTCACCTTCATCAAAGAATGAGGGAGCAATGGAGATAACATTCACAACAATCTTCTTCCTCATTACATCATTCAAGATCGAGGAGGTATCAAAGTCAAAGCTTACAAATCAACGTCAACATGGCAGTCACAACATTCAATATCCAAGGATCAATATTTCCAAAGGAGTATTCAAAAAAAAAGAAGAAGAAAGCGCCCGCTAAGTCAAAACGGAAAATTCCATGAAAACAAAACCAAATGACTTAGGCAAAATTTAGGGCATCCCGATGGATCAAATGCAAAGGAATTGGTTCATGCAAAAATAAGGGATAAAAAAAAACAAAAGCAAAATACGAAGGATAACCTTGTGACTGCTAAATTGTCGAAGCTTCTCATAAATACTTGGATCATTACAACTTCGTCCATCCATGCTTGGATCTCTACTAAGGCTTCTGCCCAACATTAAAACTGAAACGATTCTCTTACAAACAAAGCATATCCATTGGATTAGGCGAACTTTAGGATCTGGAGAACATCAAGGAGAAAGGGATGGGTTAAATAAAATTTTGAGCCATATATCCATTGTTTTTTAAAACATGAACCAGGCCAAGTTACAACATTTAAAAGTCCTAATTGAGGCAAGGTTAACCACGAAAGCATATTAAGCAGGATTCTGTTATACCGACTCCTAGGTTTGTTAAAACTATTTCTAACCACTGCGCTTCTTCAAGCATTCATTTATAATCATCCACTCCTTCGATTTCAAAACTTGCATACGCATTGTATTGGAGTTACTTCTCAAAGGGTACAACATCATATGCAAGTATACACTTAACACAAAGGCGGTCATTTCTGATAAAGACTCTTGAATGGGGAGACCACGTCCAGAGGGTTTTCCTAAAACAGGGGCATACAAACAAACATCCTATTAACTAGGGGCATTCTTCCTAAGGTTCAATTGATTTGGGTCACATCTCGAAGCAATCTCAATCAGGGGCATGTCAAGCATGGGATAAATTCAAAATGGATGGAAAACCATGGATAACCCTCCATCTCTGGCAAGTCAGGGGCACACCCTTCAATCTAAACGCCAAAGCATATGACAAAGTTATTTCCTGGGGCACTTCCCTCATAAGCGTCTTTTCCCACGAAAATATTGGGGCAATGGATATCAAATCCATAAGATGCACAACAAAAGGAAAAGGCGTCTTCACACTTTACAACCTCGAATCAATCTTTCTCCTAACTACGATCTTCAAAGTTCAAAAAAACAAGCATTGGGAAATCGCGCTAGCATCCAACAACCTTACAACATTAGTAAACTATATACGCTCTGGTTATCAACCACCCATCATTGGAGCATCATGCAAAAACATTCATGCATTACATATTTTGGTTGATACAAGACACCATACCTTTCTAGGTGGTCTTCTTCAAGACAATCATCGTCATTTCCAAGAACCTTTTTAGGTAGTCTTCTTCAAGACATTCTTTTTCTAATTACATCTTCAGGTAGTCTTCTTCAAGACATTCTTATTCTAAGTACCTTTTCAGGTAGTATTCTTCAAGACATTCCTTCTCTAAGTACCTTTTGAGGTAGTCTTCTTCAAGACATTCTTATTCTAAGTACCTTTTCAGGTAGTCTTCTTCAAGACATGCTTTTTCTAAGTACCTTTTCAGGTAGTCTTCTTCAAGACATTCTTTTTCTAATTACATCTTCAGGTAGTCTTCTCTAAGACATTCTACGAACCTTCCTAAGTAGTCTTTTCTAAGACATCCATTATCCTTTCCAAGAATATTTTTAGGTAGACCTTCAAGACAAATGTTCATATCCATTCCGGAAACCTTTTTCAGGAAGTCTTATAGAAGACATTATTTCGTTCCACTCATTACATCAATCAACATAAGCATGAGCATAAACATCAGCCCACACATCAAAACATCCAAGTCATCATAAATCATCGTCATGCATTAACCATGCCGCTTCACTCCAACATCAAACCATGCATATCATCTGGTACATTCATATACTATAAAGGCCCAACTTCTATTTGCAAATCCAAATCCTTACAAAGTCCAGTTCTCGTCCTGGAAAACCATCAAATCCAATTCTCATTTGGTAGTCAATTCCCGTCTGACTGTTACATCAATCCAAATCCCATTTCAAATCCTACTCCGATTCCTATTCCAAACTGTTTTTTTTAAATCCTATTTCAAATCCTATTCCAATTCCATTCCAAATCCTATCCCAATCCCATTTCAATTTCAATTCCTATTTCAATCCAAATCGTAACCCTCGCGTTACGTCTTATCACGGTAGTGATAATGGCACCTTCAACTTCAATCCAAATCGTGACCCTCGCGTTACGTCTTATCACGGCAATGATAATGGTGTTAGAACAAGATTTATTCTGATCAATTATCTTAGTTTTGATGATAACAATAATATGAATTTTGCTTAAGATTATATGGTACTCTAATCCAATGCAATTCCCTTTCAGGAAATATATAAAGAGTACGCATAATTCAGCGCTCAGAAGCTTTGTCTCAAATGGTTCAGCATGCAACATCAGAACATGGTCTGGCAAGACATCAGAAGATGGTTGAAGCAGAATCAGAACATGGGTCTATGGAAGCATCAGAAGAACAAGAGAACAGAAGCACTGAAGTTCTGATGGTATCACGCTCAGAAGCACTTCAAGGTCAGAAGATCAGAAGATGCTTTGCACCAAGCTGTTTGACTCTGATGATATTCAAACATTGTATTCACAAACATCAGATCAGAAGAAAGTACAAGTGGCAAGCTACGCTGACTGACAAAAGGAACGTTAAAAGCTACTAAAGGCTACGTCAGTAGACACAGCGTGAACAAGGCTCGAGGTAGTTGACAAAAGCGTATAACATTAAATGCGATGCTGTACGGAACACGCAAAGCATTAAATGCACTCAACGGTCATCTTCTCCAACGCCTATAAATATGAAGTTCTGATGAGAAGCAAGGTTAATGATTCTAACGATTCTGCACCAAAACAACTCATATTAACTTGCTGAAACGCTGTTCAAATTCAAAGCTCAGAATCTTCATCTTCATCAAAGCCCACTACATTGCTGTTGTAATATATTAGTGAGATTAAGCTTAAACGATTAAGAGAAATATCACAGTTTGTGATTATAGCTTTTAAGAAGCAATTGTAATACTCTTAGAATTAATTACATTAAGTTGTAAGGAACTAGAGTGATCGTGTGGATCAGAATACTCTAGGAAGTCTTAGAGGTTATCTAAGCAGGTTGTAACTAGAGTGATCGTGTGGATCAGTATACTCTAGAAAAGTCTTAGAGGGTATCTAAGCAGTTGTTCCTGGAGTGATCAGTGTGTGATCAGAAGACTCTGGAAGACTTAGTTGCTGACTAAGTGGAGAACCATTGTAATCCGTGCGATTAGTGGATTAAATCCTCAGTTGAGGTAAATCATCTCTGCGGGGGTGGACTGGAGTAGTTTAGTTAACAACGAACCAGGATAAAAATAACTGTGCAATTTATTTTTATCTGTCAAGTTTTTAAAGCTACACTTATTCAAACCCCCCCTTTCTAAGTGTTTTTCTATCCTTCAATTGGCATCAGAGCGCCGGTTCTAAGGTGCAAGCACTTAACCGTGTTTAGAAAAGATTCAGGAAGAGAAAAACGCTTCAGTAAAAGATGGTTGATGAAAGTGAAAAGTCTACACCTGCATCTACATCTGGCTCTGCTGAGCAATACAACGGTAACAATGGTTATACTAGACCGCCGGTATTTGATGGTGAAAACTTTGAATACTGGAAAGATAAACTGGAAAGTTACTTTCTTGGTCTAGATGGTGATCTATGGGATCTTCTGATGGATGGTTACAAACATCCAGTAAATGCCAGTGGCGTAAAGCTGACAAGGCAAGAAATGAATGATGATCAGAAAAAGCTTTTCAGGAATCATCATAAATGCAGAACTGTTTTGCTGAATGCTATCTCTCATGCTGAGTATGAGAAGATATCTAACAGGGAAACGGCCTATGACATATATGAGTCCTTGAAAATGACTCATGAAGGAAATGCTCAAGTCAAGGAGACTAAAGCTCTCGCCTTAATCCAGAAGTATGAAGCCTTCAAGATGGAGGATGATGAAGACATTGAAAAGATGTTTTCAAGATTTCAAACTCTTACTGCTGGATTGAGAGTTCTTGACAAGGGATACACCAAGGCTGATCACGTAAAGAAGATCATCAGAAGCTTACCCAGAAGATGGGGTCCTATGGTGACTGCATTCAAGATTGCAAAGAATCTGAATGAAGTTTCTCTGGAAGAGCTTATCAGTGCCTTGAGGAGTCATGAAATAGAGCTGGACGCAAATGAGCCTCAAAAGAAAGGTAAGTCTATTGCATTAAAATCCAATATCAAGAAATGCACTAACGCTTTTCAGGCTAGAGAAGAAGATCCTGAAGAATCAGAATCTGAAGAAGAAGATGAACTGTCTTTGATCTCCAGAAGGCTAAATCAACTCTGGAAGACCAAGCAAAGGAAGTTCAGAGGCTTCAGAAGTTCAAAGAAATTTGAACGTGGAGAATCTTCTGATGACAGAAGATTTGACAAGAAGAAGGTCATGTGCTATGAATGCAATGAGCCTGGACACTTCAAGAATGAATGTCCAAATCTTCAGAAGGAAAATCCCAAAAAGAAGTTTCATAAGAAGAAAGGTCTTATGGCAACCTGGGATGAGTCAGAAGATGATTCAGACTCTGAAGATGAGCAGGCTAACTGTGCGCTGATGGCGACAGAAGATGACAGATCAGAATCTACATCAGAATCAGATTCTGAAGAGGTATTTTCTGAACTTACTAGAGATGAGTTAGTTTCCGGTCTAACTGAACTTCTGGAACTCAAGTCTCAGATCAGTCTCAAATACAAAAAGCTGAAAAAGCTATTTGAATTTGAAACAAAGAAGCTTGAGTTGGAGAATTCTGAATTAAAAGAAAAACTTTTAAAATTATCCAATAATGTTGGATCTCCTTCTGATTCAGAAAAATCCACTCCTAGTCTAAACCATATTCTGAAAGAATATGATTTAAGTTTCAGGAAGTTCTTATCTAGAAGTATTGGCAGAAGTCAGCTAGCTTCTATGATATATGCTGTGTCTGGAAACAAAAGAGTTGGCATTGGTTTTGAGGGTGAAACCCCATACAAACTTGAACCTGTTGATGAAATGAAATTCACATACAAGCCATTGTATGATCAGTTCAAGTATGGCCACTCCCATGATATTAGGCACACTTCACATGCTCAAAGTTTTCACATAACACACACCAAAAAGCATGTGACACAACCTAGGAAATATCATGAAACTCACATTAAAAATTATCATGCTGTTCCTCCTATTGCTTACAATGTTAAAACCAAGTTCAATCAGAACTTGAGAAAATCTAACAAGAAAGGACCCAAAAAGATGTGGGTACCTAAGGATAAGATTATTCCTATTGCAGATATCCTTGACTGCAAAAAGGACAAAGCACAACATGTCATGGTACCTGGACTCTGGATGCTCACGACACATGACAGGAAGAAGGTCTATGTTCCAAGACCTGGTGCTTAAGTCTGGAGGAGAAGTCAAGTTTGGAGGAGATCAGAAGGGCAAGATAATTGGCTCTGGAACTATAAAGTCTGGTAACTCTCCTTCCATTTCTAATGTACTTCTTGTAGAAGGATTAACACATAACCTCTTATCTATCAGTCAATTGAGTGACAATGGTTATGATATAATCTTTAATCAAGAGTCTTGCAAGGCTGTAAATCAGAAGGATGGCTCAATCCTATTTACAGGCAAGAGGAAGAACAACATTTATAAGACAGATCTGCAAGATCTTATGAGTCAGAAGGTGACTTGTCTTATGTCTGTTTCTGAAGAGCAGTGGGTCTGGCACAGAAGATTAGGTCATGCTAGTTTGAGAAAGATTTCTCAGATTAACAAACTGGATCTTGTCAGAGGACTCCCTAATCTGAAATTCAAATCAGATGCTCTTTGTGAAGCATGTCAGAAGGGCAAGTTCTCCAAACCTGCATTCAAGTCCAAGAATGTTGTTTCTACCTCAAGGCCATTAGAACTCTTGCACATTGATCTGTTTGGCCCAGTCAAAACAGCATCTGTCAGAGGGAAGAAATATGGATTAGTCATCGTAGATGATTATAGCCGCTGGACGTGGGTAAAATTCTTGAAACACAAGGATGAGACTCATTCAGTGTTCTTTGATTTCTGCATTCAGATTCAATCTGAAAAAGAGTGTAAAATCATAAAGGTTAGAAGTGATCATGGTGGTGAATTTGAGAACAGATCCTTTGAAGAATTCTTCAAAGAAAATGGTATTGCCCATGATTTCTCTTGTCCTAGAACTCCACAGCAAAATGGGGTTGTAGAACGAAAGAATAGGACTCTGCAAGAAATGGCCAGAACCATGATCAATGAAACCAATATGGCTAAGCATTTCTGGGCAGAAGCAATAAACACTGCATGCTATATTCAGAATAGAATCTCTATCAGACCTATTCTAAATAAGACTCCTTATGAATTGTGGAAGAATAAAAAGCCCAACATTTCATATTTCCATCCTTTTGGATGTGTATGCTTTATTCTGAACACTAAAGATCATCTTGGTAAGTTTGATTCCAAAGCACAAAAATGTTTCCTTCTTGGATATTCTGAACGCTCAAAAGGATACAGAGTATACAATACTGAAACATTGATTGTAGAAGAATCAATCAATATCAGGTTTGATGATAAGCTTGGTTCTGAAAAACCAAAGCAGTTTGATAATTTTGCAGATTGGGATATTGATATATCAGAAGCTGCTGAGCCAAGAAGCAACGCATCAGAAGCAGAGCTTCTCAGAAGCAAAGAATCTGAAGATCAAGTATCAGCTCCTCTGGAGAATCTAAGCATTTCTGAAGAACCATCTGTCAGAAGATCATCCAGACTCATTTCTGGTCATTCAGAAGATGTCATTCTTGGAAAGAAGGATGATCCAATCAGAACAAGAGCATTCCTTAAGAACAATGCAGACTGTCAATTAGGTCTTGTATCTTTGATCGAGCCAACTTCTGTTGATTATGCTCTAGAAGATCCAGACTGGATAATTGCTATGCAAGAAGAACTGAATCAGTTTACAAGGAATGATGTTTGGGATCTTGTTCCTAGACCAGATGGATTCAATATAATCGGCACAAAATGGGTCTTCAGAAACAAGCCCAGAATTAGAAGATGAGAAGTTCTTATATATGGGTATATTCTGAAATGAAATCTTTTTCTTAAGAAGT
Source organism: Vicia villosa (assembly GCF_029867415.1). Lineage (NCBI taxonomy): Eukaryota > Viridiplantae > Streptophyta > Magnoliopsida > Fabales > Fabaceae > Vicia > Vicia villosa. The sequence goes on along the minus strand of NC_081182.1, from coordinate 216,847,373 downwards.
TCTGATTGAAATCAATTAGAAATTGTGATTCAGTTATTACTAACGTTTCATTGTCTAAGTTGATTCAGAATCTCTTTAAAAGCAAAACAGCTGTAACTGGCTATCCAGATGGTAAACACGTGTTCACTATTCCTGGACAAGCGTGCGTGCAGTTGAGGGGACGTCTACTTAGGTAACTGTGCAAATCACGTCTTTTGTCATTATTATCTCTCCTCACGTCACGTAACATTAAATGCTTTTCATCATTTACTCTCTTTCAGTTTTCTTTTTATATTCTTCAAACGTTTCTTTTCCCTCTTATATTTCTCTCACTCTGCATTCAGTTTCTTTTTCGTTCTCTCTCTTTACGTTCATATCATAAACCCTAGCAGTTTCAAATATCTGCAACTTCATCATGAATCCACCGTCAAGCTCTGGGAATCAAGATAATGATCGGAAACAAAAGAGAAAAGCAACTGCTGAACCAGAAACCAAACCAAAAAGAGTAAGGATCACTCCCTCCTCAAAGACCTCCACCATCTCTTCCTCCTCATTCATCCTCTCGGAACCACCTTCTTCACCATCTGATATCTCCTCTCCTTCAACCCATCCATCAGACATATCTTCATCTCTCTCACACCCTTTTCCCACCAGAACACCTAATCCCTACAGTGTTGTTCTTCCCGACTCCAGGTTCACTGTCAACCCTCCAACCCCTACCACTCAATCATATCTGGAGCTTTTACATTCTGATGTAAATGGCTGGTTGGAGATTCTGGGTGCTGCTCACCTTAATCATCTGGATGAGTATGCTACAAGCAACCTTTGGGATACCTTTCGTCAGGATTTTCTGGTTAGGGCTACAGACACTCAAAGAAGGATCATGTCTGAAGCTCCTGGTATTCGTGGTCTTCGGCTGAAAGCTGGTGAAAGCAGCTATCACCATCTCATCAGGAACAGAAGTGTTCTTGAGAAGAAGATACCTGCAGATGAGTTGGAAGAAGAAAATCTCTGCAGAGACATCGTGGTGTGGAAACCATGGTTTCCTGTGCTGACTGGAGATTTTCAGTGGCTGTTTAACTGGTTCAGAATGAACCCTTCTGAAAAAGCACCTCACATGGTCTTTCCAGTAGTGGTTTATCCTGCTGAAGTTGCTGGTCCTACTCCTCCAACAAACCTAGCAGCTATTCTTCAAGCGTTGGAAGCTGGAACTTCTGAGCTGCCTGAACCAGAATATGCTAAGGCGACTTCTGAGTCAGACTCAGATGAGGAAATGGAAGATGCACAAGCTGAAGATCTTCCAGAAGATCACCCTGCTGAGATTGCTGTCCCTTTTGGCAGAAATTCTGGTGCCTCCTCTTCTGGTGAAACCTCAGCTCTGATGGAGACCTTGGAAGCTCTTCATCAGAATCAAGCTATGCTGGCTTCTCGTTTGGACGCGCAAGAAGTAGCCAATGCTGAGTTTCGCTCCTTCATGACAAGGCAAGCTACAAGCACTGACGAGATTCATGATGTTCTGGCGCGGATTTTGCGTAGGCTAGGATCTTAGTCCTTTGGTCTTTGTAGTTTTCTCTCCTTGTTGCATCTGTTTTCCTGCATTCCTCTCTTGTAATCCTTTTTGATTATAAATGAAAAAGTTTCTTTGTTTTACATTCCAGTGTTTTTATTTGTCGTTTTATTCATCTGAATCTTTTTGAAACATTCTTTTTGATGTTATGACAAAAAGGGGGAGAAGATAAATGATAAATGATTTGATTAATCTATCAGTTGCTGGGTAAAGCTCCCACAAATTTACTAACAAGAACTGCAAGTTCTATATGGTTTAAGTGTTTTGCAGGTATAAAGAAGTGAAGAGAATCTTCAAAGCAAACACAAGAAGCAAAACCATGGAAACTGAAGCAAGCTGAGTGCTGTCAAGCTTCAGAGATCAGAAGCACTGATAATAGAATTTGATCCATATTTGTCTATTTGTTCTGACAAAATTCTATTTGCTCTGATACATTATTTTAGCCTATATGGCTCTGATACATATAATGTGTTCTAATATACATTTTATGTTCTGACTCGTTCATGCTGACTTTTGTCGTTTAGTTTTTGTTCTGTAACATTTCAGGATGTAGAGATGCTCTGATGATGCTCTGGTACATTCAACAATGTTCTGATACAAATCTAGCATGAAGTGATGTTGGTAGAAATTCAAAGCTCTGAAGCTATCCGAGGGAAGCAGAAATCAGAAGCTGTGAATGTTCTAAAGATCCAGAAAACTCAAGTTCTGAAGCTGTCCTAAATGGAAGCAGAAATCAGAAGCTGTGAATGTTCAGAAGATCAAAGAAATTCAAGTTCTGAAGCTGTTCTAGATGGAAGCAGGAATCAGAAGCTGTGAGTGTTCTAGGGATCTAAAGAAATTCTAGTTCTGAAGCTGTCCAATGGAAGCAGAAGTCAGAAGCTATGAATTCTCTGAAGACAGAAGCTTATATGATCGTCTCTACCGAAATAATCAGGGAAGTCTTTTATTAAAGTTCTTCGAGTATTTATTTCAGGGGGAGATTATTTATCTCAGGGGGAGATTGTTAATCTCAGGGGGAGACATATTCATATGCTTATGCTATAGCTGTGTAATTTGTCTTTTGCCGTCTGCTCTTTCTGATCGCAAATTCATATCATTTATATATGTTTTTGTCATCATCAAAAAGGGGGAGATTGTTAGAACAAGATTTGTTCTGATCAATTATCTTAGTTTTGATGATAACAATAATATGAATTTTGCTTAAGATTATATGGTACTCTAATCCAATGCAATTCCCTTTCAGGAAATATATAAAGAGTACGCATAATTCAGCGCTCAGAAGCTTTGTCTCAAATGGTTCAGCATGCAACATCAGAACATGGTCTGGCAAGACATCAGAAGATGGTCGAAGCAGAATCAGAACATGGGTCTATGGAAGCATCAGAAGAACAAGAGAACAGAAGCACTGAAGTTCTGATGGTATCACGCTCAGAAGCACTTCAAGGTCAGAAGATCAGAAGATGCTTTGCACCAAGCTGTTTGACTCTGATGATATTCAAACGTTGTATTCACAAACATCAGATCAGAAGAAAGTACAAGTGGCAAGCTACGCTGACTGACAAAAGGAACGTTAAAAGCTACTAAAGGCTACGTCAGTAGACACAGCGTGAACAAGGCTCGAGGTAGTTGACAAAAGCGTATAACATTAAATGCGATGCTGTACGGAACACGCAAAGCATTAAATGCACTCAACGGTCATCTTCTCCAACGCCTATAAATATGAAGTTCTGATGAGAAGCAAGGTTAATGATTCTAACGATTCTGCACCAAAACAACTCATATTAACTTGCTGAAACGCTGTTCAAATTCAAAGCTCAGAATCTTCATCTTCATCAAAGCTCACTACATTGCTGTTGTAATATATTAGTGAGATTAAGCTTAAACGATTAAGAGAAATATCACAGTTTGTGATTATAGTTTTTAAGAAGCAATTGTAATACTCTTAGAATTAATTACATTAAGTTGTAAGGAACTAGAGTGATCGTGTGGATCAGAATACTCTAGGAAGTCTTAGAGGTTATCTAAGCAGGTTGTAACTAGAGTGATCGTGTGGATCAGTATACTCTAGAAAAGTCTTAGAGGGTATCTAAGCAGTTGTTCCTGGAGTGATCAGTGTGTGATCAGAAGACTCTGGAAGACTTAGTTGCTGACTAAGTGGAGAACCATTGTAATCCGTGCGATTAGTGGATTAAATCCTCAGTTGAGGTAAATCATCTCTGCGGGGGTGGACTGGAGTAGTTTAGTTAACAACGAACCAGGATAAAAATAACTGTGCAATTTATTTTTATCTGTCAAGTTTTTAAAGCTACACTTATTCAAACCCCCCCTTTCTAAGTGTTTTTCTATCCTTCAAATGGCACCTCCTATTTCAATCCAAATTGTAACCCTCGCGTTACATCTTATTGGCAGTGATAATGGCACCTTCAATTTCAATCCAAATCGTAACCCTCGCGTTACGTCTTATCACGGCAGTGATAATGGCAATTTCAATTTCAAACTAAATCGTAACCCTCGCGTTACGTCTTATCACGGCAGTGATAATGGCAATTTCAATTTCAAACTAAATCGTAACCCTCGCGTTACGTCTTATCACGACAGTGATAATGGCACCTTCAATTTCAAATTCAAATCGTAACCCTCGCGTTACGTCTTATCACGTTATTCCATTGGCAGTGATAATGGCACCTTCAACTTCAATCTAAATCGTAACCCTCGCGTTACGTCTTATCACGGCAGTGATATGGCACCACGTTCTTTGGCAGTAGCCAGAACTCATTTCAATTTCAATTCCAATCCCAATCCCGAACATGCCCTACCACGTTAATCCCGTGGCCAGCAACGCATCTACGCCACATTCCGCAATATCGGCAAATTTCAGGGCATTCTCAGTGTTCAATAATCTTCCACCTTCAGGTCGCAACAGGCGAGCAGGCCTGTCCGCCTCTTCAGGTTTAAGAAGATTGAACAGGGGCAGCTGCCATACCCCAAAATTTGCCCCATCTACTTCACCTACAAAGATTCAAAGACTAGGGTTCCATTCAAGCAACACTCCTAGCCAAGAGCCTCCTGAGGCTAGGGTTTGAGATTCCCCTAAGAGGGACCAATGAGATAAGGCTTTTAATCAAGGTTATATGGTTTATAGTGACCTAATATAACTCCATAGCAAAAGTCAAAGCATCACTCCAAAGGCTACCTGCTCAAACAGTCCCAAGATTTACAATCAACTGATTCAAATCCAAAGTCAAGGCATGATCCAAACTTCTAACCATTAATTACACAACAAGTATGGGGATGTATATCCATCATTTGATCAAAGCTTGATCATGATTCCATTAATAGAAACTCAGAGATGAACAAATACAAAAAGGTTCAAATTAGGGTTTCTTTAGGAGAAAGTCAACCCAACTTTGACTGGGCATAACTTTCACATGGAACATCAAAAATTCCCCACTCAAAGCCTCTTCTGAAGGAAATTGGATTCTCTACAACTTTGTCTCTCACAAGCCAAGGCTAGAAATGCACCATTTGGGAGATATGGTCAAAGAGATTATAGGTCCTCCAAAAAGTCAATAAAATATACCTTTTGGGTCAAAGCTCATAACTTGAGCATGGAAACTCCGATTGAGATAAAACCAAAGGCATCATTTAGAGGACTCTTTGAGCTTTCTAAAGAGTCCAAGAACACTTTCATATGTCAAAAGTTGAGCAAGATACGAGTTGTACAAGTTAGGCGATTTTGAGGAAATGCATAGGATGCAAAGTGAGCAAGTTTGGTTATTTTTGACCAATGGGCCTATATATTCCAATTCCCCACGTGATCCAAAGCTCAAGAGAGGCCCGTTAATCACATGAATTTTATTTCATGATTTTTATTTTATTTATATTTGATTTAATCCATATAAAAAAATTTAAATCAAAATAAAAGGAAAATTGTGAAAGGATTGATTTTAGTTTTATTTTCCAAGCAAATCAAATCAATTAAACATCACATACCACGTCCAAATTCATGCAAGGTAATATTGGTAATATTGGATTGAGCTTGAGAAAGTTTAGAAAGATTTCATGGAGATTTTCAAATCAAACACTAATCATGGAAATTACAAAGATTTTCTTCAAATTTCTTAACCTAATCTATTGCAATATAAGTACCCAAGATAATCATACGGAAAGGAGGTTGAAAAAAGAGGTTTGGCAGCCAGAAATATCTATACAAAGTTCAAAAATTCAAGGGAAAAAGGTAAGGTCGTTTTTGGAGTGGGGGATTCTTTCAGGGTGTTTTGGAGATCTAAACGTATTCCTTGGAGTTTTCTGAGTGAGTCCCAACCTTCATCGTGAACAAAAACGCGCTGAGGAGCATCCATACAAGCCACGGTTTCTCTCAAATTTTTTAGACTCGATTGCATACATATACACTCTTTCAATGTGATTTAACTCCATGTTCGTGTTTATAGTGATGCTTTGATGCTTTCTGGTTAATTTAATTGAAGTTTAAGTGCAGGTTTTAAGAGTCACCATTGCTAGGGTTTGAAGGTCTCAATTCGGGGGTTTCCATTAGCGGCAAAATTGGACCGAGCCAAAGACACCAACGTGATCGGGAGAGGATGTACGATCAATCCACGGCTTTACTTTTTATTAATTCTACGTGATTCATGCTTTTGATTGACACAGGGCTATAGCAACGTTCGTAAACCATAGCCATAGGTGTGTGGTGTTTTTTTCAGAAAAAAAGCACGGGGAAGACGATACTGTGCAGGCGCGAGTTTCAATTTTAAAATCTGTAGCGCTTATTTTTGTATATAGTCTTTCATGTTATTTTATAAACAACTCACAAACGTAGCGCAGGTGGTTTGGTTGTATAAAGCGAGACCTATGAGGACCGGGTTCGATCCCTGTAGCCTCACCCTTCGTTTTGAATATTTTTCTTCTGTACAATCCAGTGTGGCGCATCAACATACACCCATCATACGCCCGCTGCAGCCATCCACTGGATCATTACCAAACGAGATCCCACGTACCAGAGTTTGAGGCTGCATCATGGATAGCCAAGGACACGCCACACACAATCTAAACCAGGTTCCTATATATTTTGTATTTACTTATTTGTTTTATTAATTTTATTATTTAGATTAAGTGATAATAGTTATTTTTTAATTTAATTAATTTATTTAGTTAGGTTAGAATATGATTAGGATTAGGATATAATTAGGATTAGGGTTATATTAGGTTTTAAGAATCATATTTTCTCGATTATTTTGATTACTCGATTATTCGAGTTAATTAATTTAATTAATTTTAATTATAAAAACCATAAAAACCTGTATAAATATATTAAAGTGTTAGGATTTTTAATTTATTATTCGTTTCGACCGAATCAATCGGTCGCGATGGTTAATAACCAATTAATTATTTAATTAATTAAATCCTATAAATTAAAATAGTAATTATTTTGCTAAATGGTTCTAACCAAAGCTATTGGTTACGATGATTAGCATATTTTCCCTTTATCAAAATTCGTTATTATTTGTAATCGAATCTATCGATTATGAGGGGTAACGATAATTAAAATACGCACATTTGCTAGTCGTGATAATCGAATCTATCGATTATAGTGGTTAGCAATTCTCCCTTTAATCTGTTAGCCATGGTAATCAAACCTATTGATTATTGCAACTAATGGTAACAAATCAAAATCAGGGTTGTACGCCCAAAACTTTTAAAACACACTAAACCACGATACTACGGTGTTTCAACACTGCGATGTTCACAACTACGATAAGGTAACTCAAAATACCTTCGAACATTCGCATTTCAAAACAACTTCAAAACAAATTCAAATACATTCAATTCAACTCTAAGGCGTACAATCCTGTTCCCGAACTACGTTGACTCTGATTCTCCATAAGGAGATATGTAGGCACTTGGATAACCAAGGCGAGTCCCCTTCCTCTAAATTCTAATCCTGTCAATATAATTAGCTTTATAATTACTCTCTGTCACCTTTCTTTATAAACCTTGCCATAAACCTTTATCTTTGAATGTTAGCCTTTAGGAAATGGTTGAGGGTGCCTAACACCTTCCCTCGACCTGAATATAGTATCTTACCCTGATCTCTTAATTGCATAGGTTTCCTATTCGCCTTGGTAGAATAGGTGGCGACTCTAAACATTAATTTTTTAGGCAGGTTGCTACACTGACAAACCGGGAGAAGTTTGGTTTATCTATTTTCTCTCTATGTATTTCTATTTTGTTGGGTTTTGTATATATATTTACTTTGAACTCATGTATATTTGTCGCCCATGGCGTTATTTAAAGCTTGCTTTACAAATCTTTATTAATTGTTGTCTTAGATTTTTTCTCTATACTAGGGATTTGGGTTGTTGTAGAGATAGACTTCTTGAATACTTATTTAGGATGATTATCTATTAGTTTCTAGATTTTAGAGATAGATTTAGAGCTATCAATCTTTATGGGTGTCGAAGCTTAATGCTTTCGTGTTGGTTGTGTCGGTTGAGAGATCATCGATACGATTGATATGGATGTCTGATGTGTTGTTAAGGTGTGCTGAGAGATCGTCGCCGAGATAATATAATAGTTCTCTCTACTTTGGGTTAGAAATGACTTAGGGTGTGAGTGATGTCGGATGACATTAACGAGTATTGTAGGTTGAGTATAACTGGTCGATAAGTTTAAGTTTGTGAGAAGTAGATTATATACAATGCTTGATAAGTTTCTTCTCTCTGAAGAATGAATTCTTTTGTGTTGATATTTACTTTTCCGTTTTATGCTTTAAACAATTCAATCCAAACTCATAACTTTGGAAATTGTTGAACGACAGTTCAATGCACTAGTCCCTGTGGAGATGATAAATTCCCAGATAAATACTTCCAAAACTTTTGCCATTTACCGCTTGAACAATTACTGTTAAAAGTGGATAAGACGACGCTTTCCTTGATGTAACGACTCCAAAAAGCCTCAGGGAACAATGAGAACATAAACGGCAGAATCGTACAATACGTTCTGCAAAAGTGGAAAAGGTGATGTACAATGTTGCTTCTTTTGCAAGTTTTTGACCGTCCTTCAATTGTGATGTACTTCTTATCTGAAGTAGAGTGTGCAGTGAGGAGATCAAGTAACGTAGACATTCCAAAAGAGAGAGTCATGTAGAAGCAGAAAGAGGTCTTTAGAGTCAAGAGAAACATCCTATTTGAATGATGCATTCTGATTTTTGAACTGGAAGTAATAAGCATTTATGAACTAAATTCTTGTATCAGAATAGCCGCTTTGCTTCAGAACATTTGTAGATCCTTTTCTGATGAGTTGTTCAACATTCTTCAAAACTGGTGACGTCTCTTCAGAGTTGAGATGAATAGTTCTTATGATATGTAATGACATTGATTTTGATGATTACCTGAACAACAATCCTAATCAACCAAAATAGTGAATCTGCATACTTAAGAAACCATAATAGTACAAGTTGTTTCAAACAAATATATGTATTGTTATCATCAAAACTCAAAGATTGAACGCAGAACCAAATTTTTGTTCTAACAATATGCTTCTTTAGTATTTAACATTCATGTATTATCATCTTGTGAAACTAGCTTGTTTTCCAACTTGGATAATGATGCTCTTGGGCCTTGAAAAAATATCATTATATCATCGATATATAGAACATGTGTTAGAATTTGTGTGCCTTTGTGTGGGTTCAATTGTTTGATTTTTTTAGGGTTAATAGCTATTTACCCCCTGCCATATGGGGGCCTTTACGAAAAATCTCCATGTAAAAAAAAGGTCACATGGATGACCCTAAAATTTTGAAAAAGTCACTATTAAAACTTTTCCCATGGCAACTCACCCAAAATGCTGATGTGTCATTGTTTTTCTGTTTTTTCCATTTTCTTTAAATGCCACATGTGATAAAATATTTTTGGAAGGACATTTTTACCCTCACAAGTAATATTCTTTAAACATTATGTGCACATTATGTGCAATATACTTCTGTTATATATTTGTGTCATATCAGTCAAGTAAAGGAAGATGATGTCTAATCACAAGTCATACAAAATTACTTCAATAGGGCACATTATGTGCATAATAGGTTTGGTACAAAAGGGCACATTATGTGCCTAACAAGTTTGGTTCAAAAGGGCACATAATGTGCATAACAGGTTTGGTACAAAACATAACATGGTAACCAAACATACTTGTTACAAAATAACATAGTTCATAACCAACTACATATTAAACATAACTGACACATAGTGAATAGCAAACTACTGAGTCATTCTCCTATGAATATCTTCTCATTCTCTTGGCTTGTTCACAGTAGCTACTTCTTCATCATTAATAAGCAAAGGTGCATCTGAATTTGAACCAATCCCATCCCACTTTTTAGCCAAAAAAACAGCTTTCAACCTATCACTGCTCCTTTTAGGTACTTGATAAACAACCTTCTTTTTCTTGTCAACAACTTTACAAAGCCTCTTTTTCTTCTTCTGACTTGGCTCAGGTTTTGTATCTACCTCACTTGGTGCAGCCACATGAGTAGGAACATCTTCAGCTTGTGCATTACCTTTCACACTTGGTGCAGTCACAGGAGTGGGATTGCAAACTTGAGATTCTTGAGCTTCATATGTTGTCATCATCTCATCAAGTAAATCATCCAGCTCAGCATCCACACCATCCACATTTTCAACAGCATTTGACTTAGGTTTAGCAGCAGCTTCAGATGCTTTGTTCCTTGGTGCTTTCCTCTACAGACATAAAAGATGTTAAAAATAACAGTTATGTAACTTCACTAAAAGATGAATTTAGTAGTATAAATCATTACCTTTCTCTTGAGTGCATTTGTATCTTGATCTTTGCTCTTACGTATAAGAATAGGGTTAGAAAACAACGTGAGGGTAAAAATGTCCTTCTAAAAATATTTTATCACATGTGGCATTTAAAGAAAATGGAAAAAACAAAAAAAAACAAAGACACATAAGCATTTTGGGTGAGTTGGCATGGGAAAGGTTTTAATAGTGACTTATTCAAAATTGTAAGGTCATCCATGTGACTTTTTTTACAGGGAATTTTTCGTAAAGGCCCCGTATGTCAGGGGGGTAAATAGCTATTAACCCATTTTTTTATCATACAAAGGCTTTGCAAAAAAAAACTTCTAAAAACCTCATTTTCTATGTACAATAACAATGGTGATAAGGGGTATTCATATCTCACCTTCTAGTACAATTGAAATAACCTTTTAATATTTCAATGATAGGTATAGATCTGATGTCCATTATCCAGACATAAAATGTCTCATTGAACCCATATTAGGCACAAAAGATTTGATGTGGACCTGAGGAGGTTGATATCAGATTTATTGTCTAGGATGGTTAGCACTAGTAACAGATGAACATTTGTTTACTGGTGCATCGTCAAGGAGGTGGGGTAATTACAAATACTTTGGCGCTCAATTCAATGACTATTTGAGCCAAAATGAACTATTTTATGTTAAAAATACCCTTATCTAGATTCAATGTATGCCTCTCATTTTATAGGTTGATTCTAAGGTTTTACAAACCTAGAACCTTTTATATAGGATATTTTCTGATGAGACATCTGTCAGTGTTACATCTGTTTCATAATCTATTGATCTTGCTCAAATCACTTGCATCTATTAGGTGTTTATGTAGGTTGAGACTTTATATATTTTCGATCACTTGCATCTATTGGGTGTTTATGTAGGATGAGACTTTGTATATGTTCATGCATGGGGTGCTTAAACATCGATCAATGGGAAATAGTCTAATGATCCATGAGGCGGTGGATGAATCAACTCTTCTTTATTATGGCCTTATATACTTGGTGAGCTTTTTAAAACATATACGTCAGCTAGGCGGGAATAAATTTGAATTCTTACAATGGAACAAAATTTTGCTAAAATTGTCTTTAATTATGCAAAAGAAAAACAAAAGGGAAAACTACTTTAAAATAATGAATATAAGTAATTAATGCAATGTGTGTGTAGTTTGTAGTTTTAAAAAAAAATCAAATCTATTAATAAACTCTAAATCCAATCAAGAGTTTTTATGCCGATAAAATATGATTTAATTCTTTAGATTTATGAAAAGATATAAATAAATAAGGTGATTTAATGAAAATCTATAATATATTATTTGTCGCAGCAAAAACAAATTACTTAGACCCTAACAGCTAGGGATATGGGTTATAGTTTATTGACAACAATAAATTTATAATGTATAGTGAAAATTTCCCAATTCATATTTTAAATTCTTACATCATGAATAAATCAATAAAAGAATAAAGGAATGGATCAAATCGAACATTCTTTATTGTTAATATAACTAAGGCAAAATATCCTTTTTGGTCCTTTATGTTAATTTTGGGGTTCATTTTGGTCCCTTAACTTCAAAAAGTGTCATATTGGTCCCTTAACTCTTCAAAAGGTGTCATTTTAGTTCTTTTTATCATATTAGCGACGGATTTAGCGAGCGATTTTTGAGTTTTTCCGTCGCTAATGTGACAAAAAGGACTAAAATGACACATTTTGAAGAGTTAAGGGACCAATATGACACTTTTTGAAATTAAGGGACCAAAATGAACCCCGAGGTTAACGTAAGGGACCAAAAAGAGTATTTTGCCTATTACCAATTACCTCATTCTCCAAATAACATGAAAAAAAAAGTGATGCATTCGAACAACCTATGTCAATATTATTAATACATAATTTGATTGTGTCCAACCACTCCAATTTCCTTGACATATTTACCTTCACAATTATAAAAATAAAATATAAGAGTTATAGTCTTCGAAAAATACCAGATCATTGCAAGGGTAAAAGTTCTAAATATTGCTATTAGTATTGAGTAGATGAATTTTCATTTTTGTTGCTAAGATTCATGTAGTATGGCTAAGTTCTAACACCCCTTGTAACACATTCAACAAGTTCAAAACAAATAAATTTTAAACCGTTAGATAAGGTAAATAAGATTTTTTTTTTTCATATTTTGGACTTGGTTTCCTTTGAGTCAAGAAAACAATAATTTGGACAATTTTTTTTACCTAAGCTTGTTTTTTAGACATTATCGTGAGGATAACTTTAATTCAAAATAAATGTTCTAACATCAATTTTTAATTGGTTGAGGTGAAAGCTTTGTCATAAAATACTTATTATTTATAATAATGTTTTAAATTAGCTACCTAAAACATGTTTTCATGGTTTTTATTCAATATCGAGATATACTTGTCAATTCTAGATCCAAGCTTTTCATCTACTATATGCTAAATTTTAGAGATAGATTTAGGTTTATTATTCACATGAGCTATCGAAGCTTAATGATATCGTATTGGTTAATAGGCCGGGAAATCTTCTATTAGATAATAGGAATGATTTCATATTGTTGACCAAAACATGAGCTATTACACATATCGATGACTGCTAATTTTAACACTTGATTAGAATTACATATTATTAATCATGATCATACATGAGGATAAGTCGACAAAATCTAACCCCGACAAGTTTCTCAATGGTTAACACCATAATTTATTTTACGTTCTTATTTCCAATTTCATGAAGAAAAAAAACAATTTTTTTCAAACCATCCTTAAAATCATTGAAACAATTTAACGGTTTTTGAAAATGTTAGACGACGACGCCTTATCTACAAGGGGAGGGGTGAATAGATCCCCTACTTTAAAAATTTGGATTTTAAGGTTTTGAAAGAGTTTAAACTACGGCGCACGGTGAAGGTGCGATAAACACATGAAAGAGATGTTTAAATTTGGTTGCACCAAATATAATCTTTTCGCAACTCAACTACAAAGCTAACAAGTGAATAAAAATAAATCAACACAATTATTTTTATCCTAGTTCACTGTTAACTAAGTTACTCCAGTCCACCCCCACAATGTGATTTATCTTATCCATAGAGACTTAATTCACTATAATCCAACTGATTACACACAACCACAATAAGTTTGATCAACCTTGTTGACAAGTCCAAACAAGACCGCTGAACCTTAATGCCAAGCTACAGGAAACCACAAGAAGTCCGATCAACCTTGTTGAAAACCCCAATATGTTTAGTTAATCCTTAATGCCAAGTTGCAAACAAATGCGATAAGTCTGATCAGCCTTGCTGACAACCCCAACAAGTTCAACTGATCCTTATTGTGAAACCACTATGACCGCAGCCAAAGTCTTCTTAAAAATTCTGACTATTCCTAGTCTCTCAAGGAACCTATCAACAACCATTTATTACAAAGTGTGTATACATAGATGCTCTTAATAAGAAGATTACACAAGTTTAAGTACAGCAACAAAAAAGTGTTGATATCAAGATATGAACAAAAGCTCCTCACTAATAATACAAAAATATACAAAGTATATCAGAGTTTGTGCAACATTTTGGTGTAATTTTGTAGAACTGATTCGTTACATTCAAATTCTTTCAAGGCTTCATTTTATAGATTAAGGATAACTTGATGTTACATGATCAGAGCAGAAACAACTAAATAAACGATAACTAAAGAAATGTCTCCACAACTAGCTTTCACTCACTTTCACGAAAGCTACTCCTAAATATCTGCATATTACCCACGTAGAGGCAATATTCAAATAGAAGGGGTGAGTAAGCCTAATCAATTACAAAAGATATAATAAAGAATAGATAGCAACAATTTTAAGAAAGAAGTCAACAACAACAACAACACATCATAAACTCACACCAAATATAATCTTTTCGCAAGTCAACCCCATAATTTTCAACATTTTGTTGTTTTTTTTTTTTTATACTTAGGGTATAATATTGTGTTGCTTTGTGGTATTTTGTATTTGTTGTGTAGAGATTGAATGTTTAGTGATATTGTTATTTTACTGAAAAGGAATGTTCATTGTTGTTGGGTGTGTATGATTTTTATTTTATTTTTAGAAGTTGTATGTGATTATGAATCATAGTTGGATGAAAGCTAATAAATTAAGTAAAAAATATGTGAATGGAGTGATTCAATTTCTTGAATTTGTGGAAAAAGCTTCCTAACAATAATGGGGTTTTTTATTGCCCTTGTAAAATATGCTGAAATACACAAAAACATCCACACAAAAAAAAGATATATTCAATCATTTAGGTTGTGATAGAATTATTCAAAATTACACGAAATGGGTATAACATGGAGAAGGTTTTTTATTGCCCTTGTAAAATATGCTGAAATACACAAAAACATCCACACAAAAAAAAGATATATTCAATCATTTAGGTTGTGATAGAATTATTCAAAATTACACGAAATGGGTATAACATAGAGAAGTGGCAAAAAAAACATGTGTCACATAAAGTTGAAGTTGATGAATATATGAATTATACCCTAGAAGATATGATCCATGATATTGGAGTAGATTTTTTTAAGAAAGTTCGTATGGATGATACTTTACAAAGTGATATGGAAGAGTCATTTTTCCTGGGATGCAAAACCTTTACAACATTGTCAATTGTGTTAAGAATATTCAATCTTAAGGCAAAAGGTGGGTGGACGGATATAAGTTTCACTGAATTACTTGAAATGTTACTAGAAATGCTTCCAGGAGGTAACATGTTGCCGAACCATAGTTATGGGGCCAAGAAGATATTGTGTCTGGTGGATTTGGACTATGTTAAAATACATGCATGTCGTAATGATTGCATATTATTGTTGAAGCGGTAAAGCGGCAGCAAAAAGTAAGTATTTATTTAGTTTTATCATATCGTCTCCACAGGGATTAATGCTACTGAATTGTCGTTCGGCAATTTTCCGCGTTTATGAGTTTGGATTTGAATAGGTTTAAAGTAAATGCAGAAATTAAACATATAAACAGAAAATAATTCATTCTTTGGAGAAGAGAAACTATCAAGTATGAATTTACACCACTTGTCATAAACTTAAACCTATCGAGCAGTTGCAATCAATCTACAATACTTGTCAAACTCATCATGTGTCTCTCACATCAGTGTCCATCTCTACAACACCTACGAGACATATCGCAACTCAGATTATGTCTAACCCAAATTGCAAGAACAACTGTATTCTCGCATCGGCGATCTCTCAGTTGCAATATATCTCTAGAATCTAGAAACTAATAGATTTCCTTTCCTAATCAAGATTTTTTAGGTCTATCTCTACAACAATACAAATCCAAACATAAATGCAAAAATATCAACAACAAAAAAGCAACAAGTTTGATTTGTAAAGCAAGTTTTATACAACGCCATGAGCGATAAATATACATATGTTTAGAGTAAATATACAAATAAAACCAACAAATGGAAAATATATAGAGAAGAGAAGAGAAAAGATAAATCGAAATCTCTCGGGTTATCAACACCGATTTAAGCAAATCCACCTCCTAAACATCAAGATGCATGATCCATTGTTGTTTTTGAGCTTCTCTTATCAAAAGAATGAAGGTGATGGTGTTGGGACTCAAAAATACCCAACCCATAACCTAAAAATATGTTTTTTGGCCCTAAATACAAATTTGAAACCCGCAGATCCCGCTTAGCGGCACCGAGCCCGCTAAGCCCGGTCTGATGCAACTTGAAATCTTATTTCGGCCATAATTTGATAACTGTAACTCCGACTTATGCCCAGTTCAAAGCGTGTGAAAGCTTATTAAATGAGCTATCTAACAATGCCTAAATATCAACTAAATTGATGGTTTTTCTCATATTTATTTTGAGCCTTATTCTTTGATGAATCGTTAAAAATTGCATTCTTGAAGCTTAGTCTTTGACCTTTATTACTCAATGCTCCAACCATGCATGAATACCTACAAAAAGACATAAAAACTATCAAAAATTATATTATATACACAAAAACTCGATTAAACATAATTTATACATAATTATACACAAAGTGGAGGATTATTCAACGAATATTAACAAAAAAACCGATAAGTGCCACTAAAATATGCACAATTATAAGGACTATTTTGCACTTATCAATTATACAGGAAATAGTGTGAAAACTTGAAGGAGTTCCTGATGTGTGAGGAGTCACGCTACAAGTTGAAGGACTATGGTGCTGAAGATGATTATGGTGTAACCATAAAGAGTGTTCCTGCCAAGGTGATGTGGTACCTACTGATAATTCAAATGTTCAAGAGATTGTTTGCTAATGTAAATGACACAAAGAATTTTAGGCAAAAAACTAAATTGATTCTCAATGACTCGAGTCGTTTTTCTTTGTCACCATTCAATCACTTTTTTCCACTACTTCATGATATGACTCATAAGGGTGTGTTTGTTTCATGGATACAAAACTTATTTATGAGAATTTAAGGTTGGAAATAAAAATAGCTATATTTGTTATAAGGGAATACAAAACTGTTCCGACGAAAAACTATCCCCAGAAAATAATTTTCCCAATTTTACTTGCTTTCTAATCCCTTCTTACAAACATGGGAATCTTTCATTCCCGGTGATTACCATTTATGTAGAAATAGTTGGTTACCCACACTACTACGCATTATTATATTTTTAATTTATAATTATAATTTATTATTAATTAAAAAAATTAAAATACTATGGGATTTTAAGGTACAGTCCAAACACTTTTTATAACCCTTATTCATTGAAATGTTATGCTTGGGAAAATTATTTTTGAAATTAATTTTTGGGTTAAATATGTTTGTGATCCTCCTAAATATGTCAAACTTTATTTTAAGTCTCTCAAGATATTTTCTTCAAAGAATGATCCTCTTAAAAATTTTCATTCATACTTTTGGCCCCTAATACTAAAATTGCCGCAAATTCAATCGTTAAGAAATAAACCGTCGCTAAAATTGTTGCAAGTATGTCGCTAAGTCGTAAAAACCGTCGCTAAGTGGCAGGAGGGACCAAGAGTGTGGATGAAAACTTTTAAGAGGACATTCTTTGGAAAAAGAATATTTTGAGGGTCTAAAAATAAAATTTAAGATATTTAGGAGAAGCACAAATATATTTAACCCTTAATTTTTTATATCGTAAAACAAACACCTCCTAAATTTAATCCGTTTATAATTTTCACAATTTTGTATATCTTTATATATTATAAATTCATGTATAAACATTATTATAAACTTAAAACTTACATTAAAATAATTAAATATATTAAAATGACATAATATTAAATAATACATTAAAGATACTGTTGTTCTCTACCATTTAGACCGTTTTTAATTTCTTCTGTAATTTAATTTCTTTTTATTTCATCATTCTAATAAAAACTTAAATTTTTACTGTAAAACTGAGAAGAAGAAATAATGATATATATACTGATAGTGTAAAAAAGTTTTACAGTGTTAATCAATCATAACATGTATCCTATTAAACCATACTGTTATTATTAAATTACTGAGATGATACAACAAAATAATATATTCTCATGAAATTACAGTAAAACTTTTTTTATACCGTAGAGATCACAATGAAACCCTACTGAGAATACGTGGAAGAAGACACTGTATTCAAACTTTTTTTATATTATTAAAATAATTTAACAAATATGACTTTATTTTTTAAATATAAAAAAGTACCACTTATGGCTTTATTATTTAAATATTATAAGATTACCACTTATGACTTTATTCTTTAAATATAAGAAGACCTAATCTATCATTTAAGTATTATATTTTCTTTCAAAAAAAAATTAAATTGTTGCATTTTTAAAGTTGTATACGAATAAAAAAAATCTGATTAAATAAAAGAGGCGCAAATCAATTCATTTATCTTTAATTATTTTTCTAATTTACTTTATTATTCTAAAGTTTTGAATAATCACATCATGTCTGTAAAGATATAAACAAATCAGAAAAAATTAATTAAACCGACAAGTGAAATTAAAGTAAATTAAAAAATTGATTATTTTGAGTTTTGTTTTAAAATTGAACCGAATCAATAAAAATCGATGTGATTTAATTCGATTCTCAATTTTAGTTTTTAGAAACCGCCAAATC
Source organism: Vicia villosa (assembly GCF_029867415.1). NCBI lineage: Eukaryota > Viridiplantae > Streptophyta > Magnoliopsida > Fabales > Fabaceae > Vicia > Vicia villosa. Next base: position 216,828,852 of record NC_081182.1, on the reverse strand, counting down.
GGTGAACCGAATCAATAGTTATAACTACGCTCTAAATGTTTTAATACACTCATCATCGGTCAAAATATTATCCATCTTTGTTTATATTTTCTTCCTTTCAGCAAAACACAACATCTAGAATCAAACCTCAAAACAGTAAAAACCATAATTCATAAAAAATTGTTTTCACCAAACTAATTTTATTTTCACCTAACTACTTCTCTCACCATCCGCCACCAATGTTTCTTTCTAAGATCATTATGGTATATTATGGTCGCATTCTCCGTCCGCCACCAATTTATTTTAATTTTTCAGCGTTTTTTGTTTTTTCTTTTTCCTAATCATTATAAATATGAGAAACACTATGGTGTTTGATAGTCAGAATTATAGTTTTGAGTGGATAAATATAACATGCGAAGAAAACATTGATATTATATATATATATATATATATATATATATATATATATATATATATATATATATATATATATATATATATATACAAAAAATTTCTATAAATTCTTCATTTTCCATGTTAACTTTTACACCATGAATTTTGACTTTAAAACCAGCATATTTGAATTATAAATTATGATATTTAAACATTTTTTAATAAAATCAATTTATATAATAAAAGAAAAATAAATATACACAAAATGGGGATAATACCTAACCCATACCAAAAAAACACCAATGACAGAAAAATAAAAAATAAAGTAATAAAAAAAGTTAGAAAGCTAATATAAATAAAACAAATTCATATTAATAATGTAAACAAACAGAAATTCAACTTGAAGATACAATGTGCACACAAGACAAATGTGACTTCACCATCGAAGATACAATGTATTTGATATATAAATAAGATAAAATAAATTATACTATTTAAAAATGTCTAATAGAAAACAATCAACCTCAAATAAAATAATTAAAATATCTTCTTTCTTGAATATTCACTTTGGAACCAACAGTCGCTGAAAGTGTCTTTCATTCTGTAAAAAAAAAAAAAAAACAGAACTATTTTAAAAGAGTGAATACAAGTAAATAATGTAAATATTAAAATTCAAAATCAAATCTAATATTAAATTTAAAATTCAATAGTATGAGTTTTTGTATAAATAAATCATGGATTTATTGGTATATGATTTATAGTCCATTGATGAGAATAAATTAGAATATATAGTTAAATTTCACCATTTATATTATATTCTCACATAATAAACAATCTAGTAAAAGAATAAAAGAATTAATTGAATTAAAAATATATATTTTAAAAAGTAAATGTAATTAGTTACCTCCTTCTCTAAGCAGCATGCAAAAGGGATGAAACATTCAAACAACCGTTGTCCACATTTTCTCATGTACTCAAACTCAATTGGATCATCTCTAATCACTCCAACTTCCTTAACATTGTTACCATTTGAATTATATAAATAAAAGTATAAACTTCTTTTATTCTTGAAAAATGCCAAATCATTAGAAGGGGAAATGGACAAGAGCTTGCCATTGGTATTAAGAGGCAACAATTTTGCATTCTCTTTGCTAACTTTCATGTTCCATGTGTAAGTGCTAGCTCCCTTTGTAACACATTCAACAAGTTCAAAACACATAAATTTCGCACCTCTTGATAAGACCAATAAGATCTTATCATCTTGCGAACTTATATTTAATTGCGAATTATCAAAGAGACAATCGGGAGGAAGTTCTATCACCTCACCTTGTTTCGAGACATTCTCTTGAGGATCTACTTTAATCCTCAATAAGTGTCCCGAAGACGAGAGGCGATAAATAGATCCGTTTAAGTAAATAGATTTTTTGACCCAATAAGACTCGTTAATATGTTTCGGAAAACAAATAGTTAACGTAGTCCAGGTACCAGTCATGGAGGAAAAAATATTGATATGACGATGACCTTGAAAACGCACGATCTTAAAGAACCAAGATTCTTCATAGTCATATGCTAGAGCAGCATAGGAATATGCTCCCGATATTTTTCCTACAGGCTTAGGAACGGCCACACATTGTTTTGTTATTGGATTTATGACATAGTAATGATATACACCATGAACTATGTTGTCTGCCTGTCCATCTTTACGACAAAACAATAGCAATCCATTGCATGTGTCTATAAGATTCTTAGGCCTTATCCTACAACCAATCACTAATGAGCACCAATTGAAAAATTGTTTCAAATCCAAATATGGACTTGGAGAATCGCTTGGCTCCATCAATGGATCTAGTGGATTCTCCTTTGGTATTGCTGTGGTTAGGATGAGATTACGCCATGAATGTGAGACACACATGGCATTTGATTTTTCCTTCATGAATAGCTTCCTAAAGATTTCTGTTTGAAGTACAATGGGGAGTTTATTGAATAAGGATTTGGGTTTCCTTCTCCCCATTGTTCTCTTCTTTTTAACAATTTTACCCTCCATATTGAAAGAGAGATAGTGATATGAATAGATGGGTGTGAGTGATGTCTCTATTGCTTGATTATTTGATTCTTATAGGAGGGTGACATTAGAGGAATTAATGAAACATATGAGAAAAATAATTTTAGATTTAGAAAACAGTGATTATAATATTTTTATAATTTTGTCCTAGACCAAGATAAGCTCTATATAGATATCTCTTTTTTTTTGTTCAATGTATATATTAATTAATATGATTTTGTTTTTGCCTATATTATTTCTTTTTGACTTTTATTTTGACTATAATAATTTTACTCTAATTTTTAATTATAATATTTATATTATAATTATTGTTTTCTATTTTGATTTATAATTTCCTTTTGTTTTTCATACATATCCACCCACAGAAAATTTGTCTCTTGTCAATCCATAATTAATTTCTAGAACAATTTTGTTAAAAACAATAGTCACTAGAGTCTTTGCGGTGCAGTTTGGTTGATTTTGACTTAAAAAATTATCTGAAGCGCAAGAGAAAAAAGTGTGTGGTTCGGTTTGGTTCGTTTGGTTTTTAGAAATAAAAACAAACCAAACCAATTTGGTTTGAACTGGTTCGGTTGATTTTGTTTTTTTACAAAAATTTATATATTGAGCCATAAATACACATATTGATGACGACATAACTTTATATTTAGTTATTTATGCATTATCAAATAACAACAAAATTTATCATATTTGGTTAACAATTTCTCATTTAATATACAAAAATAATATTAGATAAAAGTGGAATAAAAAACATAAAATAGTAGCATAAAATTATATCAAAAACATTATAATGAAATTGAAAAAAGAGGAGATGAAATATTAGAGAAGATGAAAAAGAAAGAGCGGAAGAGATGCAATTAGATAAGAAGAGGAACATTAACAACGTAATTGGAAGAGAGAACAGTTGAATAAAAATAATAAGATGAAAAAGAAAGAACTTAAAAGAAGAAAGGTTAGAAAAGAATATGCGATATGTATTTGGAAAAGAAAATGAGAAGAATGTGCAATACTGCTATGAGAGATTTGAGAAGACTTAAACTGAAACCTTAAATGTGAGGAAGAGAAAATCATTTGTAAACGTAAGACTAAGGCATATTAGGTTTGAGTTTGGATTGGATATAAGTTAATAGAAGTTTGGGTGTTGTAACATAATGCGGTTTGGTTCGATTTGGTTAGGTTTATAAAATACAAACCAAATCGAACCGAACTGTGTGATTTGTTATAAAATGGCTCAAACACATTCGAACCAAATGCGATTTTTTGAGATTTCAATTTGGTTCGATTTTACCATTTTTTATTAGGTCGGTTTGGTTTTGAACACCCCTAAAAATAATTTTTATAACTTGAGAAAAAATAAAACTAGAACAATTTAGCCTTTAACTTTTATCATTTGTTTGACCAATAAAAATTAAAAAAAAATAAAAGTTAGGGAAAATAATATTTAAAAAATTATACTATTTAACTTTTCTTATAATAAAGTAAGTAAATAGAAAAGGGATGGTGCACAGTAAATTATTTTTTCTCTGTCAGTTAATGACAATCTGTCAGTTAATGACAATCATGTATCTCATCAATTCAGACGGTAAATTTTAAAATATTTTTATGATTTTGTATTTTAAAGTATTTTAATTGGGTGTCTATGATGCACTACCATTAAACTCTAAAATAAAATTAAAATAAGCATTTCATTTGTAATTAAAATAGAATGCACAATAAATATCAAAATAAAGATATAAAAAATGTTATATTTCATAACAATTAACTAAAGTATTTAAATTTAATAACTTTAAAATATTATTTTATTATTAATAATAAAATATAATAAATGAATATTTAAATATTATGAATAATAAATTATAAAATAATAATTAATCTTAATAGATAAAATAATTATTTTCCAGTGGAGACTATTGTTATCTTTTGGATTGTTGATCATCTAATTCTTTATCTTCAATTTAATTTAAAAAAGATTAATTTTTATTTGCATTATAATAATTTTTTAGAAAATTTTGGCACACAAGAAATGATATCAGGTTTTAATATTATAACATTGGTTTTGATAGAGATATTTTTTATATTAATAATTAGTTTATACAACATCTATTTTTACTACAGGGTTTATATAATATTCACGAATTTATAATTATTAAATATTTTAATACTAAATGTCGACCTCCTCTGCACTGCATAGAATCACACAAATTAATTTATTTTCTCCTAATTATAATGGATTAAGTATAACTCAAAAAGTGCTTAAAAAATCCTATAATATTAATTTGTGGTGACATATTTAGATATATTTAAAGATAATTTTAAAAAAAAAATTAAGAGATTTTTTAACTAAGATTGAAGTTGCACCTCAATTTTTGTGATAGAAAAATAATTCAAATTAAAAAATAATTATTATAATATTTTATTATATTGTCTATTAATTAATTATGTTTTTTTTTACGATAATTTTCTTTTTTGACTTTTTTAGTAAAATCATTTAATAATATCATTATTTTTAGTTTTTAATTTTGACTATAATTTTTTTTTTGCTTTTCTATTAATAATATATGAATATATGGACTGATTATTATTGAGTTACCACATATGAAATTATTCTTTAAAAGTAGAAAAGGATAGAAAGGGATCTTGTGTTCAAAATATTTACCACTTTCGTACATTGGACGTGAATTAAAAAATGTAGTTAAAGTTATATGGAAAAAAAAGTATGACTTGCATTATTAAACTATTATTCATTAATTTACTGTAAAGATAGAAAGAAAAAATATTTAACAATATAATAGATATTTAACAATATAATAGAAAATACGTTAAACACGCATGCTGATATTTATTGACTAATTTCACAAGCAACTATAATAAAAAATCTCCTGGTTTATATAAAAAGTGAGAAAATGTTTCTTTGACCTTATCTTGTATATATTTATCAAAAACGTGTGAAAAAAAACTGGAAAACCACGATTCAACACTCAGAAAATAGACCAAAGCAAAACTCTGATAACACCAGGCTCGCTAGGCCTAACATAGGCGCGCTAAGTGCGGGATGGCATGGACACACGACACAATCAGCTGCAACTATTTCATGGTGAAGCAAAGGTTAACTCGTTAGTCTAAGAGGTGGAACGTTGAGCGAGCTAAGGCGACCAAGGAAACATGGAAGATATGCAAGCATTTCTTACTGGGGAAGAAAAGTTGACTAGCCTGAGTTGGAAAAGTGTGGTGGGCGCGTTAGGCATAAGGGCGATGCACCTAACGAGAGCCTCAAAATTTTGCCTATATAGAAGAAGTTATGATTCAGTGCAAAGGGAGTTTCGGTTGATTGAGGTAGTACATAATTGGAGTAGGTTCACTTTGGTCAACAACATGAGAATAAGAGAGGAGGTCTGAAGGTTGAAGCGCTGCTCATGTGATAGGGCAGATCACACTTCCAAGGTCAACAATCTAGAGTTACCTTCTGTTACGCTAACCATGATTAAGCATTGCTACAATCTCTTTGTTGGAGTTAGATGTAGTCATTATAGTCATGTAATAAATAAGTCACAATATTCTATGTAATTATACTCATGTTGTAATACTGATGACTCTTTAATCTTAAAGCTTATTTTAGCCTTGCAATCTAAAACATGTTTTCATAATGTGACTTGACATCGAAAGGTTCTTGTCTTTACTAGATCCAAGATAATCATCTATTGGATCCTAACGCCTATAAATAAGGTTAGGTCTGGTATCCACACATATTGTATTAGAATTAGTGTGGAGTTTTACTACACTTCGACTATTGGAACTTAATACTTTGTGCTGGTTAATTGTTCGAGATATCGCCTATTAGGTAATACACTGATCTCAGGCGTGGAGACCGAAAGGATATGCAAATGAGGGTAAAAGGTGGTAATAAAATTAGATGAGTAGAGAAGCATGTTACCGACCAATGGATGTCCATGATAGATACATAATAATGAAATCTACCCCCAACAAGCTTTTCTTACTGCTAAGACTGAAATCTCCATTTTACTTTTTGTAATTTATTTGATGCCATTTACTTCCATGCTTATCAACCAATACACAACCTTTTCTCAACTTAAAATCTTAGAATTTGTTGAACGATCTTTAAAACCTCTGATCTTTGTGGATATGATAATTGTAAAACTTACTTTTGCTGCTAACGAAGTCGTTGTCGAGGATTGGTGATATTTTTAAAGATATAACATAGTTTTTATTATTCATAAATATTAACCCATTAACCTTTATAATCAGTATGTTTTTACTAGTTTATGTTAGGTAAGGTTCCTGCAAAACAATTGTTATTTGACCCTAAAATCGATAGAATCGCATGCAAAATCCTTAGTGAAAGCAGGGAAAAGAAACAAAGAGCCAAAACGCTAGATCTAGAAGAGTCTTCTATCTCGCCACAAAAAACCATGGATGAATTTATCAGGAACAAAAACAATAACAATGGAAACAATAATGGTGACACAACACGCCAATATAGTCTCAAACATCTAAATCACCTCACTAGAATGAAAAGAAGTATCAGACAAAGGGAAATAAACTAGGATTATCGCAAATTTTATTTGCTAACCCTTTTGCATTTTAGATCATGAAGACTCGCGAAATTCTACGAAATTGTTGGGACACTAGAAGCTCATGAGAATGAAGAAGATGTGATATTCCTATGATTACAAGTTTACATTCTTTTATTGGAAAAGTAGAGGAGTTGTATCTAGATAAACTCACGTCGATGATGAGCAACTATAACTTGTTGAGTAAAAGTTCCTAAATAGATTCTTTCCTCATAAAAAAATCATTGAAGCCAAGACAAACATCACGGTGTTTTCCCCAGGTGTAATAGAAACTCTCTATGAAGCTTGGGAAAGATATAAGTTCATGCTGAGACGATGTCCAAACCATGTTAGAACAAGATTTGTTCTGATTAATATTATTAGTTTTGATGATAACAAGGATATGAATTTTGTGTGAGATAATGTGGTACTCTAATACATTGCAATTTCCTTTTCAGGAAATATATAAAGAGTATGCACAAATCAGCGCTCAGAAGCTTTGTCTCAGAAGGTTCAACATGCAACATCAGAACATGGTCTGGCAAGACATCAGAAGATGGTCAAAGCAGAATCAGAACATGGGTCTATGGAAGCATCAGAAGAACCTGAGATCAGAAGCAGAAGCACTGAAGTTTTCATGGTATCACGCTCAGAAGCACTTCAAGGTCAGAAGACAAGAAGATGCTATGCACCAAGTTGTTTGACTCTGATGATATTCAAACGTTGTATACACAAACATCAGATCAGAAGAAAGTACAGGTGGCAGGCTACGCTGACTGACAAAAGGAACGTTGGAAGCTATTAAAGGCAACGTCAGTAGACACAGCGTGAACAAGGCTCGAGGTAGTTGACAAAAGCGTGAAACATTAAATGCAATGCTGTACGGAACACGCAAAGCATTAAATGCTCCCAACGGTCATCTTCTCAAACGCCTATAAATATGAAGTTCTGATGAGAAGCAAGGTTGACGATTTGCTAACAATTAACTTGCTGAAACGCTGATCAAATTCAAAGCTCAGAAACTTCATCTTCATCAAAGCTCACTACATTGTTGTTGTAATATATTAGTGAGATTAAGCTTAAACTTTAAGAGAAATATCACTGTTGTGATTATAGCTTTTCAGAAGCATTTGTAATACTCTTAGAATTGATTACATTAATTTGTAAGTAACTAGAGTGATCAAGTGTTGATCAGGATACTCTAGGAAGTCTTAGCTTGTGTCTAAGCAGTTGTAATTAGAGTGATCACGTGGTGGTCAGGATACTCTAAGAAAGTCTTAGCTTGTGTCTAAGCATTTGTTCCTAGAGTGATCAGGTTGTGATCAGAATACTCTAGAAGACTTAGTCGTGGGCTAAGTGGAAAACCATTGTAATCTGTTGCGATTAGTGGATTAAATCCTCAGGTGAGGTAAATCACTCCGTGGGGGTGGACTGGAGTAGTTTAGTTAACAACGAACCAGGATAAAAATAACTGTGCAATTTATTTTTATCGTCCAAGTTTTTAAACTACACTTATTCAAACCCCCCCTTTCTAAGTGTTTTTCTATCCTTCAATTGGTATCAGAGCGCCGGTTCTAAGGTGCAAGCACTTAACCGTGTTTAGAAAAGATTCAGGAAGAGAAAAACGCTTCAGTATAAGATGGCTGGTGAAACTCAAGCAAATTCATCTGCATCTACATCTGGCTCTGCTGAGCAATACAATGGTAACAATGGTTATACTAGACCACCAGTATTTGATGGTGAAAACTTTGAATACTGGAAAGTTACTTTCTTGGTCTAGATGGTGAACTATGGGATCTTCTGATGGATGGTTACAAACATCCAGTGAAAGCTAATGGTGTAAGGCTTACCAGGCAAGAAATAGATGATGATCAGAAGAAGCTTTTCAAGAATCATCATAAATGTAGGACTGTTTTACTGAATGCTATCTCTCATGCTGAGTATGAGAATATATCTAACAGGGAAACTGCCTATGATATATATGAGTCATTGAAAATGACCCATGAGGGAAATGCTCAAGTCAAAGAGACAAAAGCTCTTGCTCTAATCCAGAAATACGAAGCCTTCAAGATGGAGGATGATGAAGATATTGAGAAGATGTTCTCAAGATTTCAAACTCTGACTGCTGGATTGAGAGTTCTGGATAAAGGCTACACCAAGGTTGATCATGTAAAGAAGATTATCAGAAGCTTACCTAGAAGATGGGGTCCAATGGTGACTGCATTCAAGATTGCCAAGAATCTGAATGAAGTTTCTTTGGAAGAGCTTATCAGTGTGTAACTCGGTGAACTGACTTTTATTTTTTATAAAGCAACAATGTTGCGGTGAGCATGAGTCGCCACCGACTTTTATTTTGTCCAATGTTAGGAAAGGTAAAAAGTACAGAAAAAGACCTTTTTGAAAAGAAAACGGGCTCGGGGGGTAAGTTATGAAAAGGGAAGGTGTAAGCACCCTTTTCATCCGTAGTTATCTACGGGCTCTTAATTTGCTTAGCTCATGTTTGTTTGTTTTGCGTTGAGAAAGAAGCATAAGGACTTTAGCGTAAATGCGTAGCCTTAGTTTTCTGAAAGAGTATTGAAAAGATATTTTTGTTGAGCTAGGCAGATTAAGAGCACTACCCTAACTAATTTGGTCTTTTTTCTATACATTTTACGGTTCCTAGGATTATCCATACTATATAGGAGTAGGAAATCCTTGTTTATATTGGACGTACGGGTCATCGAAGGATCATCGAGGTCGTTTTGAAGGCAACAAGTAGAGGTACCTTTAGCAATATTCGGAGGGACAGTCATCATTTTGTAGGCAACCATTCGAGGGACTAGATCATATCATCGTAGGCAACATCGAGGGACTTATGATCTTTGCAATGATTTTTAATCGAGGGACTTTTGCTAACGGGTACCTCTACATTCGAGGGACACGACCTTATAATCGAAGGCAACCAAAGAGGGGCGTACCTTAGGGGTGAGTGAGTGCAAGTGTGTTGGATTCAATTATTTAATCTTGGTTAATGATCTACGATTGAGATTTATGTCTTTTCACACCCTAATTTACTATCGCACGCAGATAAATATTGCGGGAAAATAAAGAGCAGAAAAGTAAAGGGTCCTAACTATTAGTTAGCTTCGGGGAGGGGAGTACATAATTTAAAACGGGGATGTGCGGAGAAAATAAATACTACGAATTATTACAACAAAACCAATTGAAAGTAAAAAACGGTGAATATCCACAATAGATAGTTGAAGTACTCAAGGTACCTCGCACATAAGAGAAAACGTTAGTACGGATATAAAAACAAGAAATGATAAGGAATATTAACAATTAATCAAGAAAATAACAACAGGTATTTAAGAACATATTAAATTCTGAAAGGAGATTAAAATAAAATATTTTTGGAGTTTTTAATAGAAAAAAAAAGAAAATAAAAATTAATTATCAAAATGTTTTTTTTGTATTTTTGTGTTTATATTGTTTTTGGTATTTTTATATTTTTGATAAGCAAATAAAAGAAAGGCATTATTTTTTAATATTTTTTTTAATATTTAAAGTAAATAACAATATAAGATTTTATTAATAAAATAAAAATAGTAATAATTAATAAAAAGAAGTGAACCAATTCATTTTCTAAATAAATAGAAAGAAAAGAAGAAGAAAAATGACGTGGGGGAATTCATCTCCCTCTTTTCACGTCAGTTTATTTTTTTTATATAAAAGAAAATTCCTTTTTTTTTTTGTTTTTAAAATCTATTATAATAAATCCACCTAATTATTGTTTGACTAATTCAAAATACTTACTTTTTAATTTTACAAATAATAATAACAAAAGCATAACCTAGAAGTAAAAATACAGTAATACACACATATCCATTCTAAACCTTTTCAGATCATAACAATATGGAATATTGAAAACAAATCTATGAAGAGAAATATCTAACAGTAAAGAGGAAATTAAGGAATACCAATAATAAGTGAAATCGGAGGCGGTTGACGAAGCTTGCAGCGGCCGGTAGCTTGCGATGTTGAGCTGGGTGATGTAGTCGGGATTCACGTGCGATGGTGCTTGGAAATCGCGACGTCAACGACGTTCGCGGATCTGCTTTGGATAGGACATCGGAGCGCTGAGGGTTGATTTCACGGCGGCTTGCGGTGTTGTTTTTGTCGAATCTGCTCGTCGGGATCGGAGCAGTACGCTCGGAGCTCCAGGCAGAGCGGCGGCACAGTGACAACTTCCTGCTGTTCTTTTTCTGCTGTTTCGTTGATCCTGTCTTCAATTTTACCTGCAAACCAAAAATCATTGTTGTTGCAATTTTTTTTTTATAATTAGTTTGAAGTTAACAAAAGTTATAGTGAGTTATGAGTTTGTGCTATAGGTTCAAGGACCCTGTTAATGGTGAGAAGAGGTTTATTTCACAAAGCCATAATATGATTGTTTTGCTGTGGTGACAACAAAATATGGTGTTTAATAAAATTGAATTTTTATGATATGAATAATGTTTTGTTATGTGTGAATGCCTGTGTAAGTTGGTGGTACGTAGGATGAATTTGTACGTGAATGGAAAAATCAGGACTTGAAAAGTGGTTAGGATGGGTGGATTTGTTAGTCTGTGAAGGTTGGGAAAATTAGGATTTGCGGCAATGGTTAATTGGTTGTGGTCAATCAATAAGGGTTAGCGGACTTGTTTCTTTTGTACCGTCAAGATTGGTAGAATCAGGGTTGATTTATAAGGTGAAATTAGGTTAGATTAAAATAGAAACAAATCATTTAACCATTTAAAACAATAACACTCAAGAAAATCAAATATTATTTAACTTTAAAGTTTATGATTGTTTTAAATAATTAATATGATTTTTTTTCCAAAAATACCAATTTTTACCTAAAATGATAAGGAAAACTAAATCTATTTTAATCTTTTTATTTTTATGATTTTTTTGTTATTTTTTGGATTATAATGGAAAAAAAGTTAAAAAAAAAACATTTTTTAAATAATAAATAAATAAAAATACGAAAATAATTTTTAATTAATAAAAAAAACTCATTTTTTGTGTTTAGAAGGTAGATCAGAAGTTGTACAGAGGTATGATTGGATCTCTTCTATACCTAACTGCTTCTAGATCTGACATTCTCTTCAGTGTTTGCTTGTGTGCTAGATTCCAATCAGATCCGAGAGAATCTCATTTAACTGCGGTTAAGAGAATTCTGAGGTATCTGAAAGGTACTACTAACGTTGGTTTAGTTTACAGAAGATCCAAAGATTACAACTTAGTAGGATTCTGTGATGCTGACTATGCTGGAGATAGAATTGAAAGGAAAAGTACTTCTGGAAGTTGTCAATTTCTTGGAAGTCATCTGATCTCATGGTACAGCAAGAAGCAAGCTACAATTACCCTCTCAATAACAGAAGCAGAATATGTTGCTGCTGCTGGTTGTAACACACAAATGCTCTGGATGAGAAGTCAGCTAGAAGATTATCAGATATATGAGAGTAACATTCCTATCTTCTGTGATAATACTTCTGCTATATGTTTATCTAAGAATCCTATTTTACATTCAAAAGCTAAACATATTGAGATTAAACATCATTTCATAAGGGAATATGTTCAGAAGGGTGTTATATCTTTAAACTTTGTGGATACTGACCATCAATGGGCTGATATTTTTACAAAACCCCTTGCTGAAGATAGGTTTAAGTTCATTTTGATGAATATCAGTATGGATTTATGTCCAGAATGAGGAGATGAGAAGATCTTATGTATGAGTATCTTCTGAAATAAGATTGGATTAGTATTTTATAAGAAGTTCTGATTATAATCAATTAGAAGTAGTGATTCTGTTATTACTAACGTTTCATTGTCTAAGTTGACTCAGAATCTCTTTAAAAGTAAAACAGTTGTAACTGGCTATCCAGATGGTAAACACGTGTTCACTATTTCTGGACAAGCGTGCGTGCAGTTGAGGGGACGCCTACTTAGGTAACTGTGCTAATCACTTCCTTTGTCATTATTATCTCTCCTCACGTCACGTAACACTAAATGCTATCCATCATTTCATTTTATTTCTTTTTCGTTTTATATTCCTCAAACGTTTCTTTTCCCTCTATTTATTTTTCTCTATCTCTGTGCGTTCATTGTCATCATTTCTCTCTCTATCTCTTTATAAGTGTCTTGCATAAACCTTAGTTTATTCATCTTCAACCTAGCATTCATCATGAATCCTGTTTCAAGTTCCTCCCAACAAGCATTCAACGGACAAAAAGTCTCTCCACTGAAAACTCGCTACTTTCCTCCATCAGAAATGGAAGTTTTGTGTAAATCTTCTGTGGACTCTGATGACTTGGGTGCTTATGGTTTCAAATCAAAAACGAAGACAAAGGCTCAAGGGTGGTCGATCTTTTTTAATAAGACGGTTGGAAGAACTGGTTGGTTCCAGTTTGAGAAACATATCTCAGGGGTTGCCGACATAGATTTCAAGATGGATCTCTCAAGATTCCAAGAAGTCTCAAGTCAGATCTCCTCCTTGATGATGTTATCAACATTAACCCAAAGTAAGAAGACTTTCCTGAGATATTGGATGAAGTTAAGACTCATGTCCTTGGCTTCTATGTTAAGAGAAAGTCCCATTTGAGACATTTGCTCTCTTCCTGTGAACTGTCTCTCACTTCCTCCTTGAAATTCATGCATTCTCTTACAGTGGAGGTTCTAGTCTGGACAGGCATGCAGAGTATCAAGCTTTCATGGCTGAACAAACTGAGAAGATTGCAGGGATTCATGATATGTTAGTTAAGATTATGTCTAAGCTAGGGTTGTAGTCCATAAGTCCTTGCATTTTTCCTTCCTTGTTGCATCTGCTTTTCTGCATTCACCTTTTGTAATTTCTGTTTGCTTAATCAAAGAAAAGTTTATTCTGTTTCATTCCTTTTGTCTCTTACTTTACATCTGAATCTTTTATATTCTTTTTGATGTTATGACAAAAAGGGGGAGAAGATTATATGATAAATGATCTGATTAATTTTATCAGTTACCGGGTAAAAAGGCCTCACATTTCTAACAGAACTTGCAAAGTTCTATGCTTTAAGTTGTGTTGTTGCAGGAATTGAAGATTCTCTTTTTTAGATCAACATAAGAAGCAACAAGATGAATCAAGCTCTTGGATTCTTGAAGCAAGCTGAGTGCTATGAAGCTTCAGAATCAGAAGGAAGAATGTTCAGATATTCTGATGATAGAATATGATCTGAAACATTATGTTTATGTGCTCTGACACATACCATATGGCTCTGATACATATTATGTGGTCTTGGCTCTGATACATATTATATGTTCTGAAACATATTCTATGTTCTGAATCATTCATGCTGACTTTTGTCGTTTAGTTTTGTTCTGTAACATTTCAGGATGTAGAGATGCTCTGATGATGCTCTGGTACATTCAACAATGTTCTGATACAATCTAGCATGAAGTGATGTAAGAAGAAATTCAAGTTTTTAAACTACACTTATTCAAACCCCCCTTTCTAAGTGTTTTTCTATCCTTCAAACCACAGTTTTGACAAACTCATGCAAATACCCGTCTTCAGGAATGTTCAATTTGTAGTGTTCATTCAGTGGTGGGATTGAATACGTTAAATATGTTGGTACTTATATCTTCATGAATGTTCAATGTATAGTGTCCATTCAGTAGTGGATTGAATACGTTAAATATTTTGGTACTTATTGACTAATTTCACTAGCAACTGCTATAAAAAAATCCCCCGATTTATCTATAAAAAGTGAAAAAAATGTCTGTTTGACCTTTTCTTGTATACATTTATCAAAAACATGTGAAAAGAACTGGAAATCCATGATTCCACATTAAAAAATAGGCCAAAGCAAAACCCTGATAAAAGCAGGCTCACTAGGCCCATCATAGGTGCGTTAACTGCGGTATGGCATGGGCATATGGCATAACCTGCTACATGCAAAGGCGACCAAGGACACATGGACGCATTAGGCATAAGGACGATGCACCTAACGAGAGCCTCAAAATTTTGCCTAAAAATAATAAGTTCTAATTCAATGGAAAGGGAGTTTCGGTGGATCGAGGTAGTAAAAAATTGTAGTAGGTTCACTTTGGTTTATAACATGAGAATAAGAGAGGAGTTCTGAAGGCGGAATTGCTGCTCATGTGATAGTGCATATCACATTTCCAAGGTTGACATTTTAGAGTTACCTGCTACTATGCTAACCATGAGTAAGCATAGCTAAAATATCTTTGTTAGGGTTAGGTGTAGTCATTATAGTAATGTAATAAAAGGTGTACAGTTCATATGAACTTGCTTGTGATCCTCAAATTGTCTCAAAGTTTAAAGGGCTAGGATTAATACTCTGTGTGCTTGCAAATTACTAAGGAAATTTATGAGTTTAAATCCAAATAATGAGCTGAAAAAGGCCTGGTGCAAAACATGACTCAAAGTGAGTACCAAAAGAAAATGTATCCTTAATTGTAAAAAAATCATTCAAAGCATTGTAAATTGCTTTTCTACTAATGCAATTAATACACTACAAATGGTTTTGTGAATTAGTGAACTAGTTTGAATTTGTAGCTTTTTTTTAACAGTTTGGGCTTTTTGAACAAATGCAACTTGGTGTAGTTCTCTTTTTATTTTACTGATGTGTTGCAAGTACAATGTTTGTTGGCTGAAACTTGGCTTGATCATTTGTATTATGATTTGTAAAGTCATTAACTAGTTTGCTTATTTTTTTTATGATGCAGCTGGATGCGATGATGTGCGTAAACCAGTTTACAGCCCAAATGATGCGACTTGAACTAGTTTCACAACCTGCAAAATGAAATTCGGAGTGCAATGTAATTTTTTTTAGAAGATTAAGTTTTGACTAGGTGAGAGTGGGGATTAGTCAATTGTATTTTTAGTTTTTGGAATGTGAACTATTTTATGAATGCATGTAAATCAGTGAAATGGAATTCGTTTATGTAAATTGGTTTATGGATGAATGTAAATTAGTTTGAGTATGTGTGTACATGGGTTAGGTAAACCCAGTAAAACCCACCAAAAAAGTGGGTTGGATCAGGTTATTGGTGGAATACGGTTTTAAAAATGAAAGCCCATTAAAAATAATTAGGTTATGGGTAAATTCACACCCAACTCACAAAATCTATGGGTTATTGAGTGACTATTTTTGGCTCTTTTTTGTAATTATATACGTGACGACTTTGATGTTTTTAATCTTGGTTGCTTCATTTCAACCTTTTGAACATCTTTTATTTTGTAATTAATGATTTTAACTTATTTAGAATGCCGCACTTCGATTATTTTGATGTTAATTCTTGTTAGTTGCAACTATTTTATGCAACTCTAGATGTTACTGTAATGTAACTTTGGTTTTCGCAAATATGTTTATGATGAATTTTATCGTGCATTTAGGGTTTGTAAGAGGCTGTGTTATTTAATTTTTGGGAATGTGATACTCTTGAGGAGATTAAATTTGGTTCTTGAGATAAACTAGACATAAAATCTCTGTTTTGGTTTATTAAGCTTTGTCAGAATTATTTTAATGTTTTTAGGTTATCGAGATCAGGCTGAAAATCACTAAGAAGGTTTGCTAGCTTAGCTTTGTGGTAAAAGCTTTATTTAGTAGGGGATAAGCTTGTAAAAATCTGAAAAATCAGATTGTATTATGTTTATGGGAATATTCTATAAAAGCTCAAAATTTTATAGTCAAAATTCCAAGAAGAACTCTTAGAGACATGACTAGGCCAATGTTCGACCAAAAACCTGGATAACTCTCTGGTGTAATCTCTCTAACTCTAATTGTCTTTATTTTTCTGCTATTTATTACTTTTATTTTTCACTGCTATTTACTCTTAAGTAACTACTAACACAAGCTTCAAGGATAATCGAGAAAAAGATATAGCTAATTGCACATTTTAAAACCGTAACTCACCCCTCTAGTATTTGAAGTCACTTGTCCAACAAAGCGAAGCTGGAGGAGGGGGTCTAGGAATCAAAAACTGAAAAATATTGAATATGGCGTTGCTAAGTATATGGGCTTGGAGAATTCTTTTGGATTCTAGTTTAGTGTGGTACTCTTCTTTAGAATTTAAATAGGGTGACAGTAAAAATATAATTCTCAATCATTCGTGGAGTGTAAGCTATAAAAAACACTCTATTTGGAGGCATGATCTTAGACTTTCCATTTGAAAGTGGGGGGAGATCCTAGTTGGTTTGGAAACAATGTCTCTTGTAAATTGAAGGAGTGGTTCAAACATTCAATTTTAGAGTAATAGGTTGTATGGAACAATTCCTCTAAAGCTTTTATTTCGATGCCTCTTCGAGGTTGCCTAGGTCTCTAGGCTCAAGGTTGATGAAGCAAGATCTTGGATTCTTGGAAGGTGGGACGAGAATTTTGAGTACATTGCATGTCTAAATTATGTTATTACAAGCAGGATTTAGGAGGAGCTTGGTGACATTCTCACGTGTGCGAGTCCCAATCTAGAATCAATAGACTCGTTTGTTTGGTGGCGAGATGAAATAAGTTTCTTTGTATAATTGGTTTATGCTAGATTGGTAGGCATTAAACGTCTTGGCTCTCATTTGGTAGAAGAAAATGTTGGTGCCTTTAAGTTGTTATGGTCCAATAATGTCCCCAGAAACATTCAAGTCTTCGCTTGGAGATTGCTTCTAAATAAGCTCCAAACAAGGGATGAGCTAGCAAAACATGGCGTATTTGTCGGGTCTGTGAGTGTACTTTCCCAAATTAGATGTTTTACATGATGCCAAAACTAGGATCTTTAGCGTTTCTCCACATTTGATGATATCATCTGAGTCGTGTTGTGCATCTTAGCATTAAGAAGCATAAAAACATCTTAGAATTTTCGTTTAGAAAAGGTTTTGTGCATTAGAAAAGGTTTCATGCATTAAAAATCATTTTATGTGAAAAACAAGCTTATGTGTCGATACATACATGCTATGAGTCGACACATGCTATGATGCATGTATGAGGTATTTATACGCGTGCAAGTTGGAGGCAAAATAAAACAACAGATTTAGAAAAATTATGTTGAATTTCAAGTTTGTTAGAGCATGTGTCAACACATACGAGTCATGTGTTGACTCATATTAATGCATGTGTACAGTATTTGCTACCCACGTCTTCCTTGGACGACGACAACCACACATGGGAATAGTTGAAATCTCAAAGGAATTGCTGCTTTTAACACTGTTACTTGCAACCATTTGATCGTTTTAGGGTTTCAAGAATCTAACACGAAATAATGAATACATGACAAAAGAAGAAGAAGATAACACGGTGGAAATGAAAGAAACAATTTTGGAGAAAAATAGTAATGGGCGGATGGAAGAAGAAGATGTGTGTGGAACCTTAGAAATACAATGTCCAACGTGGAAACTTGTGCACAGTCAACCTTCTTCAATTGGCGACGTAGGCTAGAAACACAAAATCTTGGGGAAAAATATGCATCAAGGTTTTTTTCAGATGAAATATTTGAATGTTAAGGGGGATAACAATTTTTTAAGGGGGGTTATATAAAAACACACTTATATGACAGGGGTAAAAGACATCTTAATACCTAAATAGGATAGTATATACTATATATGATCAAAAGTTCATGAGTTCGACCAAGAATTCAACATCAATATTTACTAATTTTATTTTAGGCTTAAATACAATTTTGCCCCCCCGAGTTTTTCAATTGTTTGATTTTAGCCCCATAAGTTTCAATTGCTTGATTTTGGCCCCATAAGTTTCAATTGCTTGATTTTGGTCCTTCATGTTTTCCAATTGTATGATTTTGTCCCCTGAAATTTACCAATTGCTTGATTTTAGCTTCTCAAGTTTATTCCCTTTTACATTTGATAGTCTCTTAGTGACATGTAGATTAAACATTTTTTTACCTCCTCACTTGTTTATATACCTTTTTTTTTCTAATTTTCTTCTCTACCATTTTATTTTTATTTATTTTTTAATTTGTATGCTTTGAACGAAATATTTTGAAAATTTTAATTATTTCATTTAACAAATACTTAATGACAAATCATTCTGACAACAAAAAAGATTGACCACTATGTAATTAAAATAGCTTATTAAAATAATAAACTGTTTGCCAATAACATATTTGAACTTTTTATCAAAGTTATTTTATAATATAGGGACAAACCTAAAATATCCCATATAAAAAGATTGAAATTCTATATGACCAATAAGATTGTTAGACTTCAGAATTTTATGCTTAAATATGCGCGAGTTGTTGACCAAAGAGTTTGTTATTTTAATTAACTAGTGGTTTATCTTTTTTGCTGTTAAAATAATTTGACATTAGACATATGTTAAATGAAATATTTAAGATTTTCAAGATATTACATTTAAAGTTTAACTCTTTTTGAAGAAAAAAAAATTGTAGAGAAGAAAATAATAAAAAAAAAATAAAGAGAAAAAAAAAATAGTCTTAAAGTTATGAGGGGATTATCAAATACAAAATCAAACCATTAATAAATTTTAGGGTAAAAACTGCATATAAGAGTTTATTTTATTACCCTCCATTAATTTCCACATATTTTCCCCTATTTTATATGGTTGAGTATGAAATACATATAAACTTAGGGACTAAAACCGAAATATAAAAGATAAGCCCAACCTCGATCTCCAACCAACCGCGTAATCAATCCACAAATTTCTCAGAAATCATCGCACAAACTCTCTCCCAAACAAAACCAAACGTTGAACATCACAACAACAACAACAATCAAATCCCTCTTCAACGACGCCGTTTCTTCCATCTTCCTGTTTCCTCTCAATATCCTGTAACAAAAATCTCATATTCTTGAATCTTGGTTTTATTTTAGCATAGTTGAAAATTGATGATCTTTGAATAAATTGAAAATTGAATTTTAATTTTACCGTTTTAATATGTGCCTATGAAATATGAATGCATAGATGTTACTTTTCTATGTTTTTTTTTTTTTTTGAAATTGATAGAATTTTTTAATTTATCATTTTAATTCATGTCTATTTCTCTATTATCTAATATCCGACACCGACACTTGTGTTTACGTTTAGTTTATTTATTTTATTTCAAATTATTATTGATGCTGACGTGTCAGACTTGTTCAGGGTCGTGTTTCCGGTATCTGTGTTTCGTAGACTCTAATTAATGAGGATTGATACAGTAGCAAGTTGTTCTTGAGTTAACTGAATGCAAAAATGTTGTATTTTTGTAGGCAGTTGTTGTTGTGGAACAATATGAAACCGGTTTGTCCTTTTGTTAAAATTCCTCGGCCGGATGATAGTAATAGAAAACCGAGTGAAAACTCGGCTAAACATCACGTAGAACATGAAAGTAAGGTGAAGAAAGAGGTTAATGACACGGCTAGTGTTTCGCCGAAGTGTCCGATGGGATATGACTCTCAGACGTTCAAGCTTGGTCCTCTTAGCTGTATGGTATGCCAAGCGCTGCTGTTTGATACAAGTAAATGTGTGCCGTGTTCGCATGTTTTCTGCAAGTATGTATCACGGCCCGTGTGTTTATTTCTTGAATGTATATTGTTTTTGGATGATTTTTGATTTTAGGTGTGTATCATGTTAGAGCATGTATATCGCGTTTTGAGGACTGTCCGTTGTGTGGAGCTGATATTGTGAAGATCGAGCCCGATGACAATCTTCAAGGTGTAGTTGATCGGTTTATTGAAGGTCATGCTAGGATCAAAAGGTCTGTTAATTTAGACAAAGGAGAAGAAGCAGCAGAAAGTAATAAGCCGGTTATATACGAAGACGTGTCGTTGGAAAGAGGTTCTTTCTTAGTGCAACAGGCCATGAGGGTGAGTATGTTCTTTTCAAATGTAAATGTGGATGAAGTCTTGTATATGAAGGGTTAAATTGAGAAAAAATGATCCTTGTTATCATCCACAGTGTAAATGGTCACTAGTCTTAATCAAGTGCTTATTCTATAACAAAAGATAAAATAAAGTCAAAATGTTTACATGGGTATGGCATTGTTGATGGGAACCCTAGCCCTGCCGAATCTACTACTTTTTTGTTTTACTTTGTTTATGTTATACTTTTTTAGACCACGTGATAATGAGCATTTCACCATATGAAATTCAAAAAACAGGCATTCCGTGCTCAGAATTTAGAAAGTGCCAAATCAAGACTTGGCCTATGTGCAGAAGATGTTCGTAGTCAGATAGAAAAAGTTGGTAACACTTCAGAGTTATGTTCACAACTTGGAGCAGTCTTGGGTATGCTTGGTGATTGCTGGTATGTTGTAGGATATTATCACTGTATTTTATGATAAGATATTGTTTACATATTTGTTGAGCTTAGTGAAATATGGAAAAAATTTCTAATAAGAGTAATGCATCTGTCAAGAAGACAAAATAGTCTAATATACAAAGGCGTTGTCAAAATACTAGTATAAATAGTAACTAGTGTTGTAACATATCGGCTACAGTGCTATAGCATAGTGAAATTTGAACAAATCCCTATTGTTCTGCGATAAGCTATTCATGTAGCGGAATTTCTGCAGACCACTATTTTCTGTGATCCATGGTTGACAACACTGATAGTAACACTGAGTATAACTAGACTGAGACCAAGACTAATAAAATCAAATAGGGATGTTTAGAATAAGTGGAAATTGTGTTTGGTTTTGAGGAAATTTTGAGTTTTGGTTATCTATGTCTGTACCAGAAATTGTTTCCCATTGTATCCTCTTTGTATATCTATAATGGAATCCGAATCATCTTTGGCATTGAAGACATTTTGAGTTTTGGTTATCTATGTCTGTACTCTGTACCAGAAACTGTTTCCATTGTATCCTCTATCGATATCTATAGTATAATGACAACTGTTCAATTTCCTATACTGCTTTAGCCGTTTTTGGTGTACAGAAATAACCACTAAAGTTAGAAGAAGCTCCTAGTTTTTGCTAGTTTTTTTGCTGTTGTCTCTCACTTTAAAACAGGCCCTAAACCCATTAGCATATAGTTGCATCCTCTGAAGCAGAAGCACCGACAGACATTGGTAATAATTTGAGAGAATGGAAATGATTGTATGTAATCACACCTATTAGTATCGTGTCGGTGCTGAACACTGACATAGACACACCTTTTATATGAAGTTTCAGTGCCACGTGTTTGTGCTCTTAAACTACTCCCTCCGTCCCGCAATGAGTGACCCATTTGGAATAATATGATGTCCTAAAATGAGTGACCCATTTCAATTTCCAATACACTTTTTCCAATTTTACCCTCTAATTTATTAAAAGTTCACCATTCCCAATACATGATAAGGGTACTTTAGTGAAAACAACATTCTCTCTCTTACTTTTTTACACTTTTCTTAATCTGTGTGAAATGGTGTGCTGGGTCACTCATTATGGGACGGAGGGAGTATTATGTAGTGGGTCTTTTGGTCTCTTCGTGGTGCAGTTTATCATTTTTTTAGAGCCGTTTAGATCGTGAACATTTTAAGAGATTATTTATCTCTTTTTTGTTTTTTAAGCCTCTTGTTTTCTTTCTTATTCTCTGTTTTTTCCTTTTTTTTTCATTCATACTTCGCATTTCTTTTTGTATCACAAAGTATGAAAGAATATAGTTTAATTACGAGTTTAATGAAGGAGATGGATTGTGATCTTCATGTTTACAAAATAATTTCTGCAGCCGAGCAATGGGTGATAGCAGTTCTGCAGTAACTTATTTTGAAGAAAGTGTTGAATTTCTGTCAAAGTTGCCAAAAGATGATTTGGAGGTTATTTCATTAGAACCTTACTTTTCTTGGCTCCCATGAAAAATAATAAATTACGAGATCAAAATGCTTATGTTAATTGTCAATTTATTTCTTTGACCTTGTTATCTTACAGATTACACATACACTTTCCGTTTCACTTAATAAAATTGGTGATCTTAAATATCATGGGGGAGACCTTGAAGCTGCAAGATCTTACTATTTTCAATCCTTAAATGTTCGCCGTGATGTTGTCAAGAACAATTCAAATGCTTCATCTCAAGTTAGTAAATACTTTCCACTTATATTTGAATTAACTTTAACAGTAGTGTTTTCTGACTTGCTTTAAGCTTATTTAAGTTGACTTATTTAAGGTTACCTAGTAGCATATTTGGGAGACTTTATAGAAACAACTTATGAGTATGATATATCCATAAGTTATTTTTAGCTTAATTATGTAACCTCTTTAGTATAGTTTATGAAAATAGTTCATAGGAAAAGAGATTGATTTTATTTTATCTTTGTCATAGAAATATTATCTTAGATAGAATATTATGATGGAATTTGATCCATGTAGCCGACCCATTCAGTGGGATAAGGCTTGGTTATTTGGTTGTTATAAAAATAATCTACGCACTTGTATGATGAGGTCTTACACTAAGCACTTAACTTAGATGTTTGTCCAAAAAGGCCTTAGTAAGTGGATTCTACCTTACTAGCCTATTTACTCACCAAATGTTTCATTATGTGATTTACACCAATCATGTTTGTTAGATTCTTTTCTAAGCATAGCACATGAAACACTTGCTGTTTGTGTCAATTTAGGTCTTAGATGTTGCTGTTTCTCTCGCAAAAGTAGCGGATGTTGACAAAAGTCTAGGAGATGAAAAGTCGGCTAATGACGGATTTCAAGAAGCTATAAACTTGCTGGAATCACTTACTTTAAAATCTGAAGCCAGTGGGCTTGAGCAACGGGTAAGTTGTTAACTATATGTATCCTAATAAATAAGTACTATATTATTGTATTCTTCCTCTGTTTCCTCATCCATAACACAAATTTCATTTTGCGTGCATTTCAACATAAGATCTTGAAATTAACTTATGTTTCTGTTCTTATAGAGGCTATCAGTTCTAGACTTCCTTAGAAGTCAACTGGCAGATGATAAACAAGAACAAGTTGAACAAGCAGTTTGAGGTCAGGTAGATGCTTAGCGAGCAGAAAGAAAGCATCAATTCAGATGCAATAAATGTTTCTTTATGTGATTGGATACGTATGTAAAATAAGCTCAGGTCTACGGAGGCGTTATAATAGAGGAAGAGAATTTTCATTTCAAGTGATGAGGATCTGTTATTTTGGGCATTGCAGTAGTACTTGTCTTTGAGATTCTACAACAGTTCCCTCTGTGTTTCTTATACCACACCACACCACTGGAGTTTTTGTATCCACCTCTTTAGTTGAAGATTCGATCCTCTCCCGTTACCAGAAGTTCTTTCTGATGACCGGAGAGGATCGCAACTTCTGTAGTACCTTATTTGTGCATAAGTGCAATTGTGATGGTTCTTCCTTGCATTTATGTAACTGATATAATACGTCTCTAATAAACTAGAAATGAAGAAACATGTAGGTTGTGTTTCCAACTTGAATACATTCTATAATGTGAAGGGTGAAATTTATACAATATTCATAAATGTTTGTGTTTGGGTGAGTTTTGATAAATATGATTAAGTAGAATTCATTTTGTAAAACCAGTTTGGTTACTATGAAGTTTAAAGTGAACGTGAAGTGATTTATATTTAGATATTTTTATTTTGAAAGCAAGTTTAATGTAAAACTTTTTGATCCAATGCACAAGTTACTTATATCAGTTCTAGTCAACCTGAGGTTTGAAGACAATTGATTTTGCCTGAACCTTAATCCATGAATTGTCACTCAAGTTATAGTGTGTATGTCCTTTATTTAGTTGATGTATACCTATGTATGTTTCCAGGCATGCTTACACATTGTTGCAAGTTACCGTAATTCTTCTAAACATATGATAAGGTTCTACACATATCAAGTTGTGCAGATACTATATTGAAATGTGAATGTCCTTTCATGTTGTGCAGATACTATATTGCTGAAAATGTTTGGGAATTTAATATGTTGTGTGGTGTAAACAATTATGAATTGAATCGTAAATTAGCAGACCATCCAGTTGTAGACCGTTTAAATATTGAAGAGATTTTTTTTTTCTGTTGAGATGATAATGAACACGATTCTACCCAACAATATACTCATGACTTTCCAAAAAAAGAAACTCATTAGTGTAATAAATATTAAGTCAGTTTATAATGCTAGACATAGAAGCAACAAGGCAATAAAGGGTCTAAAAATTGAAATAAAGCAACAAGGCAATAAGGGGTCTAAAAATTAAAATAAGTTTGTTGCAACTTTTGGATGAAATCATTATGTTTCTAGGTATAAAATATTTGTGATAAAAAATTCGTTCAAAATAAATTTTGGATACATCCATCATCCATCCAATTGTTAACAAATTTCCTAATGTGTTAATAATATATTCAACATATACAACAAATAAATAATGGTGGTATGATCAAAAACTTATTAAACTAATTAAATAAAAAAAAAAGATTAAAACATAATAATTTTTAATTTTATGCTATGAAATTATCCACTTACATATAAGACTGTTTATTAAAAGAAAATCAAAATGGATAAAACCATATATAAAACCAATTCAAATCATCCGGATCCATGTCCAGATCCATTTTCGCTTCACTTCTCTAGGGTTTCTCAAAACCCATTCTAGCACCTCTCTAGTCTCTACCCTCAAATTCCCTCTGTCGGAGAACAAATTCCGTCGCCGGAAACCGAACGAACTCACCGGAAACAAAAAAATCAGAACCGAAAAAAATCCGCCGCTGCATCTGCTATTTCGTCACGGTCTCCCCACCGCTCCTCGCTCTCTCGGAAATATCTCTCACAGTATGTTGCGTCCCTTTTCCATCTAAAATTTGAGTTCAATTTCAATTAGGTCGTGTTACAATGGACAGAGTTGAAGCAGTGTTGGTTTGATTTCAATATGTGTATTTGTGTTTACAAGGGGATTGATGATAAAATTGAATTTGTTTCTGCATAGTTATAATTTTGAACTGCTGTGTTCTCAATGTAGGGATGTCAATTACATCTGTTAATGGGGATCTTGTGGGGAATATCTGTGCGGATATCCGAAGTTGGGGATTTTTTTCCCGTGGGGATGGGGATGGAGGGAAAAGTTCCCCCGATAACACTTTGGGGCGGGGATTGGGAAAGTATCCTCCGTCCCCGTGGATTCCCCGACTCCGAAGATATATGTTAATTTATATATTTTATATATTATATAATTATATAATTTTACAATGTATTAGAAAATGAAGAGTCATTAGAAGTTATAGATTTGTCACACATAATCAACCACTTGCGCTGGACGACATCGGTATTGTGGTAGTAAATTAGTGGAAGCACGGTAGCAAGAAGTTATGTTACTATTTATTTATTTTTACATAAAAAATATTAGCAACATCAAGTTCTTTTGCTTTTCTTTTTTATTTATTATTGATGCAAGATGTATTTTGATTTTTTTTATAAAATAAAGACGCAAATATATGCGTTTTAAAAAATACGGTAAAAAAAAACAAAATACTAGTGTCATAGTTTTGATCAAAAAGTGTAGAAATTTTCTTAAAATTCGATCTCCGTGGATATCCGTGGGGATCTGTGGGGATGGGGATGGAGGGAAATATTCCCCCGTGGCGGGGATTGGGGATGGGGATGGGGATGGGGACTAAATTTAGGGGCGGGGCGGGGAGTGGAGAAACATCCTCCGAACAATATCTGCCCCGTTGACATCCCTATCTCAATGGCAGAACGTAGAAAATATTTTTTTAGTGAAATTTAGGTATTAAACTTAGTGATAGGATTACTGTGTATTTGTGCTTTCTTTTTTTTGCTTTCGCACCGGTTCCGACCTACATGGTAGATCGACTAATCCGGGTCGTGCTACGGAGGCATGTGCACTGGCCAAGCTTTGCGTCACTGTGCTTTCTAATGTATAAGTTTGATATGTTTTTGCTGAAGGAAGGGGTTCTTGTATTAGTTTATGAAAAGTTTACTGGATATTATTCTTTTAACACTTTAATTTGTACTCTGATATTTTTCTCTTGTAAGGAATGAATCGTTTGCGAGATTCTGCTTTCACTCAACGGAAACGACAAAAAGTGTCGGAGCCGGTGTTGACAGATGAAGAGCGTTTACTCTTTAACCTCATACGTAGCAGAGAAAACATAGGGATATGGACTGGAGACATGAAAAGAGAAACAAATCTTCTTACTACTGTGGTCAATAAATCCCTGAAGACACTTATAGCCAAGAATATGATAAAGGAAGTTACTACTATTCAAAACAAAGGTAGAAAACACTACATGGCAAAAGAGTTTATGCCTTCCGAGGAAATCACCGGTGGTCATTTTTATCATGATGGGAAACTTGATACTGGTTATATAAACAGTTTAAAAGCTGTGTGCTTGAAATGCATTTTCATGCAGAAAGTTTCCACATGTGATGGTTGTGTGGAGTCGATTAAAAGAAGTACTACAGTCTTTAATACTGAAGTCACAACAAAACAAATGGAAGAGATTTTGCAAACTTTGGTTTTGGATGATGAGATCACGCAGATGATAAGTACTGGACTTGGGGAATTTTCATCTATTCCTGTTGGCAAAACTTGTTACATGAGCAAAAGCAAAGGTGGAGTTATAGGGGAAAAGAAGACTGCTGACTTGACTTCCATTCCATGTTTTTCTTGTCAAAGAATTAGCTTTTGTTCACCAGATGGCACTATCTCTCCAGCAGCATGTGTTTATTATCAGAAATGGTTAGATTTCTGAAATCACTGGATTACTAGTTTGTTTTCTTATGCTCTCCAAGTTTTGAAATTTATAATGTGAAGAGTGCAATTTATAGAATATTCATAAATGTTTATGTTTGGATCAGTTTTGATAAACGTGATTTTGATTGAGTAGAATTTATTTTGTAAAATCAATTTGGTTATTTTGAAAGCAAGTTTAATGTAAAAATTGGTGCAACTTTTTAATCCAATCTAGAAGTTACTTTTATCAAATCTAGTTAAACTGAAGTTTGAAGACAATTGATTTTGCCAGAAGCTTAAATCCATGATTTGTATGTATGTTTCTAGGTATGCTTAGTTACAGTTATTCATGTGTTTACTAAGGGTATGGAATTGTTTCTTGTTTATACACTTTTCATTATATTTGAAAACAAAATAATGTCAACAATCTCATTATAAATAAACAAATAAATATTCTTTAGAGCATTTTTATTGAAGTGAATAATAAGGAATTAGAAATGCATAAACTAAATTATTTTTGATGGGGTCAAATTGTCACGTATAATTTAAGGAATTGAATTTATAGTTGATTCAACTTTTTTTGTTTTTTTACTTTAATTATGATTCTTTATAAATAATTCAAACTTAAGTTCACATTTTTATATTTTTTTATTCGTAATTAGTTTTATTTCAAATTTAATTATATTAATTAAAAATATAAAAATATTAATTATGCACAATAGTAATTTTAGAACATTTTATAGAAAAGTTATCTTAATAAATGTTATGATATTATAAAATAAAAATGACAAACACTTAATGTTAAATGAGTTTGCTACGGGCATGCATTTTGGAAGACCGAGGGAGTGGGAACTAACACTCATCATTAATTCAGTTTGCGTATAACAACACTCCCCATTTTAGGGTTAGGATGTCACCACACGAGGCTTTATAATGTAGAAAGTGCATGACACTTTTGTGTTTGACAGAAGTGGTTCAATAAATTATTGAGAAGATAAAGCCGATTTAAGAAAAGATGAGAGCTCAAAATCACCAGAAAAGTTATGCAGATAAACGTAGAAAATTGCTAGAATTTGAAAAAAGAGATCACGCTAGAATTTGAAGAAAGGGATCACATGTTTTTAAAAGTTACTCCTAAGTTGAGCCTGTAAGGATTATTTAAGACGAAGAAGTTAAACCCCCCATACATATGACATTTTCAAAATATAAGTCAAGTAGTAGTGGTGGCATATCATATGATGTTGTCATCATTTATATCAGAACTACATGATGTATTTCATGTATCTTAACTTAGAAAGTTTGTGCCTAATCTCTTCCAACCCGTATTGGTGGAGTCGATAGAGCTCGAATCGAATCTCGCTTTTAAGCGTCAACCAATTCAAGTGGTGGGTAATTTAAGGGTGATAAAATAACTCGTCCCTACTGTACCAGGTGGTCAACAGTATTCAACCGGTCAGTTGCCTCTTTCACACCTAGATTGTCTTACAAATATTGAATGTTTAAGAGCATCCCGTGTCCAGGAATCAATAGTTGTGAAAGAGGTTGTTATGAAGGTTGGCTTGGTAGAACTATTATATATGTTGGAAGAATAGTAAGCGTTTGAATGTTCTCGATCAGTTGTACAAAGAGGAATGTCTTATCTAGTAGAAGCATAAGGGGAGGTCACGAGGACTATAGGAGGCAACAAAGCTTTGTTAGTCTCAACGGTTGCAGTACTGACGTAAAACTGAGCAACGAATCTGGTAATATTCGATGTTACCGTGAATTCAAGAGTTCGTTATTAGATTTGTTTGAGGAAAGAGATTGGTGTTTGCAGTGAGGTAGATCGATGATTTGCGAGAAGGATATAGATGATATGAGAGAAGAACATCGATGATCTACGAGAAGAAGAACGATGATCTACGAGAATAAGATCGATGATCGACATGTTTTGGGGAAGATACTGTGGTTTTTATGGAAAAACAGGGGAAGTCAAGAGTCAATTTTCACACATAGCGCCATTGTTGAATTCAAGAACTAAAAATGTGTAGTTAAGTGGTGAAATGAGGTCATGGAGCGGTGGAACAAGCTTTCAGTACGACGAAGAAGGGATGAATTTGCAAGGTTAGTACTCTAATCCAAGTCACCTACTGAGTGAAGAATTTTATAAAAACGAGAATGAATAGAATACATGAAATGAGGCGACCTGATCTTTATATAATATGGACGATTAAACATCCCGCGTTTGATTTAATACTCTATACAGATGACCACTCAATCACATATGACCAATGAGAGATGTGATAGAAGGTGTGATCAAGTGTCCTCGTCAAAGATTAGAGTCCACATGTTCGATGTGCTTTTCCTTTCAACGTGTGTTACTGATTCATCTTCGTAGGTCTTGCAAACGACCCATAACATATGGTACTAACCAATTAGAAGCAAGATGGATTTTGATTTTCACGACCTCTTATTGATACTTGCTGAAGTGGCACAATCTAACGATTTCTGGAGAGACTTTCGAAAATCCAATAATCCATTTATTTTCAATTAAAAAGCTTGTGAAAGACATTGAATGCAACAATCCCTTGTAACAAGGTAGTTTAAATATGAACTTGGAAGAGATTAATGTGTGTTGGCATGTTAATGAAATGGATAAAGCTCAATTGTGGTGCTTTTAAGTAAGAGAAATATTAAGTGTACATTTAAAGTTATACAACGCCTTTAAGTAAGAGAAATGTTAAGTGTACACTTAAAGTTACACAAACACCGTATACAACTACGATTATATATATATATATATATATATATATATATATATATATATATATATATATATATATATATATATATATATATATATATATATATATATTATATATATATTATATATATGAGGAGGGATATTCTTACTTCAAGAGTAAGTTATCAAGACTTACTCCTCATCATGACCATTGATTATTTTTAATCTAATGGTTAAAATTAATAAGTAATTAAATGTGGAGAGAGAAAAACAATACTCATTAATTTTAACCATTAGATTGAGAAGAATCAATGGTCCTGATGAGGAGTAAGTCTTGATAACTTACTCTTGGAGTAAGAATATCCCTCCTATATATATATATATATATATATATATATATATATATATATATATATATATATATATATATATATATATATATATATATATATATATTATATTTTATTTTTTTAATAATTTTTTTGTATGCTTTGATTTTTATGCATCACTAAATAATTATATGCATACGTATAAATGCCATACAGTGTAGAAAAATCAGTGTAAACATAGCTTCTTTAAGTAAAGTTTACATATGGTTGGTTGGATGTGGAGGTTTACTTTGTGATGCAACCAATAGGTGAATTAAGAGTTATTCTAAGAAAATTGACACTTTTGATATTTATTCTATAAAGATGTGGCCAATCTTATATGAGTTAAAAGAATAGTATTTAGAATTTATTTCTGAAAAATAATTTGTCGACTCAAATTAAAAGGATAGTATTTAGAATTTATTTGTGAAAAGTATTTTGTAGACTCTTATTGATATGATGCTTGATAAAACTACTATTCCCTGTTCAAAGAATTCACAAGTTTATAAATAAAGAATGTAGCATCAAGGTTTGTTCAAAGAATTCACAAGTTTATAAATAAAGTATGAATCATCAAAATTTATCACACATCTTGTAAAATCAATCATAATGCTTAACTACTCACAACTTCAATTTGAACATCATGGAGATTTACATCTTTAATAACTATTTCCTAGAGGATTTAAAAAAGATGTTATTTAAAAATTATAGTGGAACTTAGTTCTTATTCCCATATTTATTAGTTTGTTTGCTTAGTTTCTTTTCTTTTAATCTTTGATCTTATATTGTAAAAACTAAAAAAAATTTAAAAAATAAAACACTAGTTTGTGAGCAAAATATCCATTTATATATGGATAAAACCATATCCAACACCGATTCAAATGATCCGAATCCATGTTCAAATCCGGTTGGAGTTTTCGCAGTGACACATAACCATTTTCGCTTCACTCCTCTAGGGTTTCTCAAAACGCATTCTAGCACCTGATTTCCTCTCTGTAGATTAAAGAAGCATCGGAGAACTAACTCCGTCACCGGAAACTAACGCCGTTGCCGGAATCAAAAATCTAGAACCGAAGAAAATGTCAAGCAAGAAGAAACACAAACAGAAACACAGCGACAGCGACGAAGACGACGACGTTTTCTTCTATCGCTATTGCGCTTCATCATCAACCCCCAACGGCACCACCACCGCCGCCACCATATCCAGTAACCAAACCCAATCAAAACCGAACAACAAACGATCGTTAATAGGAGAAACAGGAGAACCCTTAGCACCGTCAAAATCAACGCTATACGTTTCAAATCTAGATTACTCCCTAACAAACTCCGATCTCCACACGCTCTTCTCCACTTTCGGCCGAATAGCGCGTGTGACGGTTCTCAAAGATCGTCACACGCGCCTCAGCCGTGGAGTCGCGTTTGTGCAATTCGTTTCTCGTCATGACGCGCAACGTGCCGTGACGGAGATGAATAAGAAGATTCTTAATGGAAGGACTCTGACTGCTTCTATTGCTGCTGATAATGGACGTGCTCCGGAGTTTATTAGGAAGCGCGTGTATAATACTGAGACTGAGACTGCTTTGTGTTATGAGTGTGGGGGGCATGGTCATTTGTCGTATGAGTGTCCTAAGAATCAGTTGGGGCCGAGGCCGCGGCCTCAACCTAAGAAGCCGCGGCGGGGATTTGGTGGGGTGAGGGATAGGGATAGGGAGGAGGAGGGTGATGATGAGGAGGAAGAGGGTGGTCGGATTGATGCGGAGCAGTTTGAGGATAATTGGGCTTCGGTTGTGGATGATGAAGCGGGGGAGAGATTGCTGGGGAGAAACGGTAATGATGGCGAGGGTTTGGACAACAAGAAGACTAGGAAGAAAGGAAAGAAAGCTGGGTATTTTAGTGATGAGAGTGATCATGATGATGATGATTGATCACGAGTCTATGTAGCATTGACACTTCATTGTGAAGGTGTGTTTAGTATTCAGCATTATCGCGATATTGTGAAATATGATTCTAATAAGAGTAATGTACCAGAAATTGTTTCCCGTTGTATCCTCTTTGTATATCTATAATGGAATCCGAATCATCTATGGTATTGAAGACATTTTGAGTTCTGGTTATCTATGTCTGTACTCTGTATTATATATAGAAGCAATACAATAAAGAAAGGCATCAAGCTATAATTCGTGACATCTGATTGTTATCTACCTATGTCAACCAAATTTGAAGAGAAATCAACTTAAAGTTTGTAGTTTATGCACTTGTATTTTGTACACTGGACAAGGTTTTTATGGATTTGTGCGAAGGAATACTGGATATCATAATCTGCAACTTCATGGTCTAGAGAGTAGAATGACATCTTGCTTTCAATGGAAAAACAACTAGTACGGTCTTACTTTGCACTCCACTCTTGTAGCTTTTAGAATTTCATAACTAATTCTCAAAATTGTGGCTAGGAGGATATTTCCTGTTTTGTTCTGTGTCTGAGTTTGTAGTTTTGCTTGCTGCAGAGGTGTTGTAAGTTTTTGTTTTTCTATGTGCTGATCTTAATTTGGCTTAGCTTATATTTTAAGCAAACCAATATGTGAGGTGAAGTATAGAACTAGCTATCATTAGATAAACATTTAAAAGTTTTTGAACTTGGTGGTTTGTGAAGTCTTCCAAGTTTATCAATTTTAATTTTGTTCTAGAGAGATGCTGTAGTTTTCCTCTACTGTTAGGAGTTAATCTTTCTTTTAATTGGTTTTATTAGATTGTCATATAATTGTTGGGTGACTTATAAGTTATTTTACTCTTACTCTTTCCTATACTTTTTAAGTGTACTTTTAAGGTTACTTATGATTTATCAAAGAATCAATAAATTTTGTTGTTATAGATTAAATTGTGTCGTTTTCCTACAATATTATAAACAATTTATTATGGCATTCTATCTATTTCTCATTTGAACAAATAGTTAAAGTGTATAAGAAGAAAACATTAGGTATCGTTGCATACATTTTGAAAAACAATAAATAAAATGCAGTGAAAATTTTCAACAAGGGTGATACTTTAAAAGCAACAAAGAAAGTAAAAATATTACATTTGGTAACACATTTTCTAACACTTTTTTTAATTATTATAGTTCATATAAAATTCTACTAAATTATTTAAATTTAATGAAACTTTATAAAGCAATAAAGAAAGTAAAATATTACATTTGGTAACACATTATGAGTTTAGGTTAAATATGTCAAAGGTCTTCAGAAATATCGAGCATTTAACTTATCACTCTTATCACCCCTAAAATTATACTGACACTCCCCAATTTGTTTTAATATTAAAAATATCCTTTGTCAAGAAAAGAACAATCATTTCGAACAAAATTTCTAGTACCATGTTGAAAATATTCGGTATGTACGAAATCTCCGATAGTTCATTTGAAATTGCTAGTAAGTTATAATTTTTTTTTCCGAAAATTTTAAAATCTACCATTTTGTACTGGAAATTTAGTTAAAAGCTGAAATTTTCGATAGTGTATTGAGTTAAATTTTTTTAACAATCAGGATTTTCGGTAGTGTGTTTCAAGATCTATCGACGACATAATCAAGATGCTGAAACGTCCAGAATCATCTGGTAGTACCTAGAATTTCATGTTTAGTTATTTTTAATTTATGATTGTTGTAATGTCTTATGTTACGTTCATCTTTGAATCGAAATATGTAATCGTCAAAAGATTATGCATTGAAAGTAATGTGAGTAGTTTGAGTTACAAAATATATAAAATATACAAAAAATACAACTATCAAATCAAAAATCTAAATAGGGCCCCCACAGGCTATGTGTGCTAGTCTAGATAATCTTATAAAAACTCCGCCATCCGGGTTTACCAAACTCATGATGTTATCCACAATAACAACGATCATCTGGAGACATTACTGGTCATCTGTGTCTGGTAGAGGTGGTGATGGAAGCACGTTCTCAGCCCGTTCCTCAGCATTAGAAACCCTAGCAACAGAAGGCCCCCAAGCATCCGAAGACCCTACAACATGTGATATGAGGCGAGGATGTCAGATACCAATCCATTTAACAACCCTCAAACTGCGAAGGGTGCGGAACCCTCATTGCCCTAGGTCAAATGTCACAGATAGAGCTGATGATGTGGCTTTGAAACCATATACCAATGCCCCTTCTGAAGCCTTCGAAACTGGTCGAGGGATGCCATGTACATAACCATACTGTCGCAGACACTTCTCAGACAAGTGTCAGCCACCAAGGTCTCCCACCTCATATGCCTTAAATTTAATGTAGCATCGTCAAATGCACGATGAGCCTAGTGAGTTGTGTATGGTGTTCAGATGACATTATCTACTTCCAGAGCATCAAGCCTCCTTCTATACTCCACAACACCATCCTGAATTTCTTGCCTGGTCTTCCATCTCCTCGCCCGTGGAGCGTTTGTTGCGGCATGCTACACTTTCCTATCACATATGTTGAGGAAACGCCCGTATATCCAACACTGGAGAAATAAAAACTAATTAATGTCACAGACAACAATTAAATAAAAACTAATTAATGTCACAAATAACAATTAAGAAATGCTCGTATACCTGAAATAGACTCAGATAACCAGAAAGTTGTATGGTCTCAGACACAGTCGCAACTCTAAGTGTCGTATAGAGCATGATCAACGCGACTACTCCCTAAGCCCAGCATGGAGTCTTTAGGCTACTGAACAACCACAAGTATCAAACATAAATATAAACACCTAACTTATCCGCAGAGTACATGCCATTAGATGTAGCATGTGCGCCCTAACAGCAACCTCATACCTCTCTGCCTACACAAGCTCCTGATACATGTTCCACAACCAAGAAATCCAAAGGTGAAGTCCACTGTTAAAATCAAACTATGCTAGCATAACATCCTCTGTGACCTGCAGATCCTTTACAACCTGGAATAATGTTGTAGTTTGGTTAATGATAGGACCAGTAAAGGATCTACCGCCAATGGGAGATTAAACAAAGATGAGACATCATTCAAAGTGATAATCATCTCCCCAAATGGAAGATGTCTCTGAGTGCCATTGATAAACAAAAGTGGACACAAGGAAGGCGTTGAGCATGGTCAATAAGCAATCGACGAACTCCAGTATACTGAAATCAGAAACAATACGCCTGACTTGTGCAGGCATCGACCTTAGGGGGAATTTCTTCAACTTCGAACCGTGGGATGCGACCTTCAGCTTGGACGCTCTTGTAAGAAACAAAGTTAAAAAATTATCAGTAAATTTTTAACACATCACCGAAATAAGTATTTTGCAAATAAAAAATATAACATATATACCTCTCCCTGCCATATTATATACACGACATGGTTAACATATCTTGTGAGCACAGATCAGTCACTAGGTTCTCCCGGGAAGGCTTCATTTGTGTGCACAGATCCTTTGTATAAACACGAGTCGTGGCCTTTGTATCAATAAGAGTGGCTGAGGATGCGAGAAACACAAGAAAATGAGGGTTTGATTATTACATTTCGTAACACATTTTGTAACACTTTTTTTAAATTATTATTGTTCATATAAATTCTATCAAATTATGTAAATTTAATGAAACTTTAAAAAGCAACAAAGAAAGTAAAAATATTACATTTGATAA
The DNA here is from genome assembly GCF_029867415.1 of Vicia villosa. Lineage (NCBI taxonomy): Eukaryota > Viridiplantae > Streptophyta > Magnoliopsida > Fabales > Fabaceae > Vicia > Vicia villosa. The sequence continues at coordinate 216,792,492 of NC_081182.1, read as the reverse complement.
CACATTTTCTAACACATTTTTTAATTATTATTGTTCATATAAGTTATCTCAAATTATGTAAATTTAATAAAACTCATATGAGTTTGGGTTGAATATACCAGAGGTTTTCAGAAATATTCCCATAATCAAATTTTAGTCATTTAAAAAAAATTCTTGGACAATAATTCTTTTAATATTTTCTGTCTACACTATTGGTCTCTCCCGTTAAATGCCCCTAATAGAAGTTGAGGTGGAGTGATACATGATTTTTTTTTTGGACACATGGTAGAATGACGTTGAATTATATTATTTATATTTGTTTTATGTTATTTGTTGAATAAACCCTAAAGTATTTTCTCTATTATTCGTAAATCTAAGTGTCTTCTTCTTCCCCACAATTGGTCTTCTTCTTCTCCAAAATTAATCTTCTTCTTCCCCATAATCTTCTGCAACAAGTTCCCATCAACCGTTCGAAGCAAATCCGTTTGAAAGTCAACTTTTATTTCAAGGTGAAGCAAACCTTTTTCGTTTCATTCCACATGTGTGAGCAACCGTCCAATTTTTTTTCGTGTGTCATGCTCGTTTGGTGTCATACTATTGCAAGAACATACCTAACAAAAGAAGGCTTCTATATGTCTATTTTGAAACATGTTTGACCATTGTAGGGCGATGAAGACATAAAACAAGGAAAGATGTCTATGAAGCTGTAAATGGAGTTGGGAGCAAGATAAAGAAGTTGTAAAATATTGAAATTTTGAAGGAGTTGTATGAATCTTCAAAGAAGAAGAACACGGGAGTTGTACGAATCTTCAAAGAAAAAGAACACGAAACTGCAGAAGAAACTAAACTCATAGGAATTTATTGAAAAATTGAAGTTAATATGTTTTGTATTTTCGTGTATTCTCAAAATGTACTTGATAATGAGGTGTAACTGTTGATGAGTGTATTGAAATGTAATATTGTTTATGACAGTTAATTGACACTTAATCCATCAAAATGTAACCAAAGTTATTCTTAATGGAAAATTAGTGATTAGTTTGGTTAGATGAAACCCCAACAAAATAATCCAACATATAAAGTGAACGCAAGTGAGTTTTATTTAGGGGTGGCAAAATGGATGGATTGGATGGATATGGATTGGATTGCTAATGGATGGATCAAATGAATCCATTAATCCATTAACAATCCATTAAAATTTCTTTTGAAAAATCCAATCCAATCCATCCATTAAAGATATAATCCATCCAATCCATCCATTAACAACTTTTTAATGGATGGATATCCATCCATCCATAAAGTTAATTTAATTTTTCTACAGAAATTTATTTGATTTTTAAAATTTTACAATTATTTTTTAAAATATCTCTAAACTAAATTTTTCATTATTCTTTTAATAACATAATATTTTTTAATAAACGATATGATTAGATGTAAGTGGTTAATATAAGTATGTTAAAATCAATCTTTAATATATTAAAACAGGATACATGTTTAGGCGCCAACTTTAGACCAAAATCCCGCCTAAACACGTGCATCGCACGGGATAAAGTACTAGTTTGTTATAATAGTAACAAAGTAAATTCATGTAACTAAAACAAAAAATTAGCCGAATCTTTACGAAACCCCCAGTAATTCGTTTGTTAAGTTCTAGTTACTTTTACTAGGAATACATCTCCAGCTATGTGGTGTATGTAGAAAGACCAATTAAGATTTAAAATTAAGTAAAAACGTTATTTTACTGTTTCAATTTTATAATTTCAATGTGAATAAATTAAATTGACAAATCTATACTATTCTTAGCAAATTGCATAAACAAAATAAAGAAGATTTAATTTAGAGTAGTAAGACTTTAAGAGATATTTAAATTATTTTATAATAATTTTTTTTAATTTGTTGAATAAATATATTTCGTATTATTTTATAATAAAAATAATCTATCAAATTTAAAATAAAAAATAAAAACAATCCATTGGATTTTTATAATGTGTTGGATGGATTGGATTCATCCATGAGTATAAATGGATGGATTGAATCCAATCCATTAACTAATATTTTACCTAATGGATGGATTGTATGGATTATTTAGTGGATAGATCGGATGGATATTGAGTTAATGGATTTCATTGCCACCCCTAGTTTTATTGTATATTTTATGATATTCATTTATCACTATATTTATCTTGGACTCTGAACCGGCTTGGGAGTTGAAGTGCTAACCTTGCAGGCCCACCAAAATCATTGCATTGAATATCAGCTTGACTTATTCAAGGTTCTCTATCATCGATCAATGCAACTCTGAATCGCATTGAACATAACACGACCAATTTATGAGATTTTCTATCGCTAATTAGACGAAAAAGACCTGATAGGCTGGTACATTTACCGAATAAAGAATATTTTCTGAATTTTACTATCGTTAATTAGACGAAAATGATTAACACCTAATGAAGAGTTAATGGATAAAGATGAAATTTTTTTAAGTTAAAAGGATAAAAAAAATAAACCCAAAGTCTAAAAAAGTATTGAAACTAACCAATTCTATTAAAAAACTTGATTATCTGAATTGAATACTACTTCATTTATTTGACTTATATAAAAATCTTTATTGAATATATAAAGTTGAGTTTAATGGTTATGTCCAATTCGAATATAACGTTTTGCCATGTCATACAAGTTTTCTTAAATTTTCAATATGACTTGTTCTGATTCATGATCTTCATTGGTTGACACTGTAAAACTATTTTACACTGTTAGTGTATATTCCTTTTTTCCATAAAAGTTTTCTCAAAATCTTTTAAAATCTAAATGTTTGGTTACAGTATCACATTTCTTGAAAGTTCATCAACCGCATGAGGCTGAATTCCACCGCAACCGCCACCGCCACCGCCACCAGAGGCTGAGTTCCGATGGCGGATAGAATCAGCGACCTACCCGATCCAATCCTCGGTGACATTCTCTCCTTCCTCCCAACCAAACTCGCCGTATCAACAACCATTCTCTCCCGTCGATGGAAATCACTCTATCTCCATCTCCCCACCCTCCACTTCAACGACGAAACCTTCAACCACTTCGAAACCTCCATCAAATTCATATCCACAAAACTCTCCTCTCGCCACATCACCGTACCGATCCATTCCTTCACCTTCAAACGCACCTCTTCCCTTCACAACCAACCAATCGTCAACGTCATTCTCATCTGGACTTTTCAGCGCTTACGACTCCACAATCTCCGTTTCCTCGAAATCACATTCCACGAGAATCTAAATGCACGATTACCGAAACACATTAGTTGTAAGAATCTTCAAGTTCTTAATTTGAATTATGTAATCATGACAGATATCAATATTTCTACTGAATTGGATTCTGAATTCCGTTTCGAGTTTCCACTTCTCAAAGTTCTCCATTGGAATACTGTTAAGTTTCCTACTCCTGATTCTTTTCTCAAGTTTATGTCCAGTTGTCCTATACTAGAAGAATTGCACGCGTGTAATTCACGAGTCGCGTCTCTTGAAGATGAATCAAACGAAAAGTTTAAGCTGTTTCCGAATTTGAAAACAGCAAGGATTTTCGATAATAATGTTCCGATTGCCGTGCTCTCTGAGGTTCAAAGGTACTACAAACAATGACAATTGAGAGCAACCCTGTTGTAGAGATCAATATAAAACACCAAATGTTAATGAAATTATCTTCAACTACAATGGGCTCTACAACATGTAAGCTTTTATTTGATTGATTGATGGCAGCTCGAGTATGTAATACTAGATTATTTCTACATGCACAATAGTAGGATTTGATGGTTTGAAATACATGAATGTTGTTTCATTTTGCCCTTTATGTCATAGAAGTTTTTCAAATATATTCTGTTTCACTTAATTAATTCCTTTTACATTCTAGATTCTGTATCTTTTCTTTGGTTTACTTTCTTATTGATGATTGTGTTCTATTTGAGTCCATGTTTGTTTTTGGTTTTCTTACATTAGCCACATATAAACATGTTTTTCTTATCTACCCATGTCAACCGAATTTGAAGAGAAATCAAAGTTTGTAGTTTATGCACTTGTATTTTGTACACTGGACAAGGTTATTATAATCAACCAGAATTGTTGACAAACCAGTTGCAATGACAATTGATTGTACTTCTAGACTAGATTTATCAAATTCCATAAATTTGAAGAAAGGATTGAGAACCTTAGAAGAAACTTAAAATGGAAGTATGAATACCAATAACATGATAAAGCAATTCAGGTGTAACCATTTGTGCAAATGTATTCTGCAAACATGCTAAGTTTTTTTTTTTTTTTAATATGAACTCATATTAAAATAAAAGAAAGGCCAAAGATTAAAAACGGATGAAGAAATGTCAAAAATAATTAGGTAAAGCTTCGAATTCAATGAGGTTCTGAGCCAAAGAATTAGGAATGTTTTGTTGGGAGAGTAAGCAGTTTAAAAACATCAGCTACCAATGCGCGTTCGTCTTCGACGACAACAAGGAATTCATTTTCAAATAAGTATTGTTTGAGTTGTTGCAAGTTGAGGGTGGCGGAAGCCTCCGATTCAAGCACATGAGCAACTGTTGAACCAGAAGATGGAACGCTAGCAGAGGCCTATCGAAGTTTTTGACGTTGACGTAATGTTTTTGCTGGATTCTTCTGCATCATAGTCAATGTCTGTGTTCTTCCCTGCAACTATGATCATGGTCGTAATGGTGGAATATGATAATTGCGATATGAAACGAGTGTTGATCGACATATATATTACTCTGAAGTGCTTTTTAAACAATCTGGCTCAACCCTAACATCCGGTTCTCCTAAACTGTTTCAAGTAAAAAGTCATGTAACGCTCGAAACAACATTCAAGCGCCATAATAATCAAAATAAAATACCCCGTGGACATCAAAATAATATATTTTAGTCATTCTTTGATTCATCAAAATAACTAAGTCTATGATTGGTTTCAAGTTTTAGGCGTCTAGAATTGATTCTGGATGTCTAAAATTGATTTTGAAGTGTTTAGTTGCTTTCCAGCAGAATTGATTATATTTTACAGAATTGATTATATTTGAAGCTAGGATTTATAGCTTAAGATCAAACGTGATTTTTACACTGAAATTTATTGTTCAACTGATTTTTACAAAAATTTCACCAAACATAAATCACTTTACCTTTAACTCACTTTTATTCGAAATCAATTTTATACAATCAATTTATTCAAAACCAATTTTTTCACCGCACATTAAAGTCACTTTAGTGAGTGAAGTCATTCCCTTTCTTGGAACTACATCAAAAATCCCGTTTCTTGTAAAGTAGCTTCTCCTCACTTTTCAGGGTTAGGGTTTTAAAAAGTTCATCGGAGCATATTGAATTTCCACCACAACCGCAACCGCCACCTGAAGCTGAGTTCCGATGGCGGATAGAAATGCTCTCATGAGTAATAGAGGATTAACTGCCCACTTCTATGTTTTATGATAAGTGAATGTAAATTCCTAGACGTCTGGGATTTAGGTCCAAAAGCTCATATAATACCTCAATCCAGAGGTTGAGAACGACAATCAGATATTCACACAATTTTAAGACACACAGAACTTCTCACCTCCATACGTGAGCTAGCTTTAAATCTTACAATAAACCCAAGCCGGAAACTCTCAATCATTAGGGGTTGTCACATATTGTTCTTTTAGCAAGAACACGTGGATTCCACTGTGAGACCCAATAAAATTGATTTGGGCCACACTCATCGTTATCTATTGTTTGCTTTCACTTATCTTCTCACCAGGATGTTTGAGCAAAGCGTTGAGATTGTTGTAACACTATTTCCAGGGGTTTTGTATGCGGGGGAGAATTCAATTCTTCCCAGAAAAAGTACGTCAAACAGGTTTTTACAACAACCATTATACTTGCTAACATTACCAAAATCCTTGGAAGAGAACGAGAATCCAAAATCACCTTCTCGAATGAAGACGTCGTTTGTGTTCTTTTGCGCAACTATGACCATGGTAATTATGGTGCAATATGATAATTAGGATATGAAACGAGTGTTGATCGACATTATTAGTTCAACATATATCTTATTCTAAAGCGCTTTTTAAACACCCTAACTCGACCCGAACATCCGATTGTTCTGCCTGGTGATCTGTTTTAAGTAAAAAGTCATGTAGCACTGGAAAGAACATACAAGTGTCATAATAGTTAAAATAAAATACTTCATGGACACCTTGTAATCTGTGTGAAATGATTAGGGCTGTATTTGATCCATAGGATCCGAGAATCGGACCGGTGGAACCGGTTCATTGGACCGACCAAATGTTATTCGGTCCGGGAATGAGTAATTTTTTTATCCGATACCAAAATTGGATACTTATTGGATACTTTTGTCGGATATCCGAAGTAATGGTCCGGTTTCGGTCCAAAAAATTGATCCATCACTGTTTCGGTTCGATCCGGATTTACCCGATACTATTTCGGTCCAGCTCTCGGGATAGCAAATACCCGGACCAAACTGGACCGAAAACAGCCCTAGAAATGATGGAGTGGATTGTGGGACAGAGAGTATATTTTAGTCATTCTTTTATTCCCTTTCTTAGAACTACATCAAAAAGTCACGTTTCTATTAAAAATAGCTTCTCCTCAATCCTTACAGTTCACTCTAGAAATGCTTTGGAACGTGAAAACAAACATGCCTCAAAACGGCAGCCGCTAATATGCATAAACATTTATTTATGCATGGTGCATAAGTTAACATAAGCCCTTGGATCAATATTTCCATCTAATGGCTAGAAATCACCATATATATATTTACTAAAAACAGAAAAAAAAACGTTTTGCTGATTTTTTCCTTCTCAATTCAACGACTCAGACATCATTTTCTTCTCAACTCACCACCGTCGCCACCGCTGCACCGTCGCCACCGCCAATCTCCGCCGATCACCACCGTCTTCATCCTTCCTTCTCAACACATCACCACTGTTGCCATGCTTCCTTCCCAACACCTAATCACCGTCGCCTTTCATCGCCGCCATCAATAACTCATTCCGGTGATTCCTCACAGCTCACTTTCATCCACGAAATCATAGGTATTGAATTTTAAACTTGTTAAATTGAATTTTAGATGATTCACACTTCAATTTCTGAATTTCTATAGAACTGGTTGTTTTACCTAATTCAAGAATTCATTGAGTAATGTATGTACTATGGTTGAGTAGTGTTACGATTCCATGAGTAATGTATATTTTGATAGAATAACCTTGCATACTTCCATGAGTAATGTGCAATATATTTTGATAGAATAACCTTGCCTACTGTATAATATTAAATTGAATTTTAGAATTCGCACTTCAATTTCTGATTTCTTTCTTGCAATATGTGATTACCTAATCGAGAATTCATCGAGTAATGTGTAATATGGTTGAGTAATGTTAGGATTCCATGAGTAATGTGCAATATATTTTGATAGAATAACCTTGACTGTGTAATATTGAATATGCATATCTATCTTTCTTATTATTAAAGTTGTAATTTGTATTATGTAGGTTGTGTTGCTAATGGATGAGATATCGTCTTCCACAAATGTCACTCAAGATGTTGGTTCAATCTCCGATGAAAATAAAGAATCGTGGCAACATTTTGTCTTCCACGAGCTTTCATCAATCAAGGATTTCTATGCTGAATACGCTCATGAAAAGGGATTTAGCGTGAGAAGAAATTTGCACTCCTTCTATGATTCTCGTAACAAAAAAACGGACATTGTGCAATATATCCGTTATGTTTGTAACAAGCATGGTTTCAAGCACGGAAGTCGGGCGGATCCTAAGAACAAGACAAACTCGGATACTCCTGTTCTCATTGAATATCAGAAAGAGAAAGAACTTCCCGAGGAAAGGACTGGTTGCCCAGCTAGTATTTCGTTGAAGTATGATTCCAATGTTAAAGGTTATCACATATACAAATGGAATGTTACTCATAACCACCCTCTCCATAAACCCGAGCATTCGCATTACTTGAGATCGGCTCGAGAGATTAGTGAGCCTAAAAAACAACTTGCTATAATAAATTCAAAATCAGGCATGTCTGTAAGATCCTCCTTTCAAGTTATGCGTCAAATATCTGGTGGTTCAAAGAACCTTGGGTATTGCTTCCAAGATTTAAAGAACTTTCTCACCACTGTTTGACAAAAGGAAATGGTCATTGGTGATGCAACTATTATCCAAGAATATATTAGAAACGAAGCTTTGAGGAACCCGTCATTTTATTATGATATCCAAGTAGATTCTGAAGAGAACATAGCTAGTATTTTCTGGTCAGATGCAATCATGCAGCAAGACTATGAATTATTTGGTGATCTCATCAATTTCGACACTACTTATCGAACAAATACGGAGTATCGCCCATTAGGTATGTGTTCTATTCATTTCACTACTATTATATCAAGCTTCCATTTTATTTTGTAATTATCAGTGCATTGATATATTCTTTCTACCATATTTATTATTACATCATGGTATATTAGTATAAAGATATATTGATAACATCCTTTGTTTTAGGTATGACACTGCTTTTAGATTGATATCATCAATTGTTTTAACTTTTTCGTTATATGTTTTTGTCACACATACCAGCTCCGTTCCTTGGATTTGACAACCACCGTAAGAGTGTATTATTTGGTTGTGCCCTGCTCTACGATGAGACTTCAGCAAGTTTTGATTGGTTGTTTACCACTTTCCTGAAGTGCATGAAAAATAAGAAACCCATTACAATTTATACAGACCAAGCTTCTGCTTTGATGAAGTCAGTTCCAAACATCTTCCCTGATGTCTTCCATGGGTTGTGTTCTTGGCACATGGGGGAGAATGCAAAGTCCAACTTAGGCTCTCGTTGCAATGGTGCATTTCTTGACGAACTACATCACTTGGTTTCGAATGTTGATGATGAGGCAGAGTTTGATTTCAATTGGAATAAGATGCTTCAAAATTGTTTTGGTGGTAAAGCCACTTCTGAATTTACTTGGCTTGTCCAGATTCATCGTAATCGTACTCAATGGTCTTCTGCTTGGGTTAAATCACACTTCACTGCCGGTTTGAAGACCACACAGTTAAGCGAGTCGTTCAATGCCTTTCTTCGCCACTTTCTTCAGCCAGACCACTCACTTGTGCAATTCTTTATCCATTTCAATGTTATGGTTGAGAAAATGCGAGATAATCATGCTGATTGTGATTTCAAGGCTGCCAATACTAGGCCAAGAAACAATTATCCCAACAGCCAACTCATGAGGTCCGTTGTCGCCAAGTATACTCCAGCATCATTTGCATTCATTCACAAGCAATATGATATTTCTTTCAAATATTATTATGAGGAGGACACGTCAAGAAGTTCAATTTCTAATAGAGTTTTCAAAGTGTTCACAATTCAACTTGTTCGTGATGCCGATGAGATGGATTTTGATAATGATGCCGCTGCGAATGTTTATATGTCGGTCGAAGAAGTTCTAGAAAACTTTCTTCCTAATGATCAAGATCCTTTGCGACTTGATGAGAGGGTTGTTACTGTAGATATTGGGAACAAGATTTTTACTTGTACATGTCGGATGTTCGAGAACCGGGGATTCTTATGTCGCCATGTTTTCAAGATATTAGACTTCTTAGGGAGTTCTGTCCAATACCAGTCCTTGAAGTCCATACCTGACCACTACATATTGAAGCGTTGGACTAAAGGAATTCGTCCATCCCTTGATGCTTTAAAACCCATCAGTATTGGAGGTATTCAAGATACTACTTTTGCACAAAGATATCAACAAGCTTCTGGTGTTATGCTTCAGATTATAACCCGTGTTTGCATGGACCCTGATGCGTGCCAATTTTTTCTTAATGCTGCAATTGAATGTGGGAAGCAAGCGGAAGAGTTGATTGTTGCTAAAGGTGTTTCCGGTCAACCTTCATCTTCCAGGTCTGCATCTTGCAAAGATACTAGTGTTGCTGAACCTGTTGTAGTTGAATCTAGTGGATAAAAGTTCAAAAAGAGACCCAATCCAATCAGGGCTAAGAAACGGCTCAAAAGTGATTATGAGTTAGCTAGGGAGAGACAAAGATTCATCGCACAGCGGAAGAAACAAAAGAAAGAAGAAGATGCTACAAAATTAGCTTTAACAATCAACAATGTTGATTGATTTTCATTATTTCTTTCCATTATTTTAGACTATTATATTTCAGTCTACTATTTCAAATTTTCATCATACTGTAAGCAGAATTTTTACTATTCCGTTTTAGTTACTGCAAATACATTAGTGACCGGAATGGATAATAAATGATATTTCTATGTTTCCATTGCCAATTTAGCTTCTGCTCAATCAATCAATCAGTAGATGAATTAGTTTGTTTTTCAATTAGGAATCAGCAATTATAGCTGTATAATCTGAGTATGGATAGTGAGAACCATTCAGCAATTATAGCTGCTGGAGCAGTCCCAGCTTTAAGAAGAATTGTTCTGTCAGAAAAACCACAGTGGCAAAGGGCACTTCATTTGCTCAGGAGTTTGCAGATATGATGAGTTATTGAGTCCAAGGGAAGAAATCCTTAAACAAATCTTATGCAGTACTTTATTATATATTTAGAAGAAAATCTTTAGTCCATATATGTTATATGTATTTAAATTCTACTAATTTATTCTTGGTTTTATATCCTAGATTTATACCAATTAAGGGTAACGTGTACTTCGGGTTATGATGATATAAGAACTTGACAAGTTCTATATTTGGTTGTTTTCAATGATGAAATGTTTTGTTGAGTATGCATAGTCATCTACGTCAGAAAATATATTGTCAAGTCTAAAGAGCAAGTTAAGCAAATTGCGTTTTTCATACTGATTTGAACTTATGTCCGGAGTTTTGTGAACTTTGGGGCTAACTGAAATTCCACAAGTAATAAAAGTAAACATTTTTGAGCCGAGGTACTGTGTGCAACAAGTACTCTGTGTTTGACTCACCACTATTTATCTTGGATGTAGCGAGACACGCACTCGTGAGCCATGGTGCTTGTTTGTTTTAAACAAGTTGTCATAACTAATTAGTGTTATTTGAGTTATGTAAAACTATGGCTCCTCTGAGTGAAGTTTGTTCCAAATAATATTATAATGTTAGTGTTAGATAGGTTGGTAAGGAAGTTAAGATGTTAGTAAGTACAGTTAGCTCTGTAAATAGGATACTCACATTGTTTACTCATCACTCAATACACAATACTCACCACTCAATACACAATACACCAATAATGCCTCAAACCACGGTGATTTCTGCATATTAAAAAGGATGTAAGACCACAACAGCCAGAATTTAACTAACCAGCCAATACCCTATTTCTCCACATAAATACTTCATTATATAACAACTACAAAATTGACTAGAAACAATGCAGAACTATACATCATCACATGACACATCTTGTCCCAGCATCAAAATGAATATAGCATATGTTTGGTATTAAAGAAACAATTTGTCCAAATTTAAGCTTAAAGAAACAATTTGCTCATACAATTTGCTCATACAAGTCTTACTACACAATTCAATATATAGTTTTTTTCCTTTTTGTCCTAAGTTTTTTTGTCTTCTTCCCGGCTTCTTTCTCGATCTTGTCTACAACCTCTTCAGTTTCTTTCTCAAGGACTTGTGCCATAGAACATTCTTCCTCTTCTTCACCCAAGTTAGGGGCTGACTTCTTTGTCTTCACCTTTTTTTTGTTCTTCTATGCTTCTTTCTCCAAGTCATCCGCCATAGCACATGCAGCCTCTTCTTCTGCCAAGGTCAGAGCTAACTTTGTCAAGTTTTGAAGTAGCTCATTGTCCTCACGCTTCAAGATGTCTAGCAGCACTTTTACTCTTTGAATCTCCATGAAATCATCTTGCTCTTCCTTTGTCATCATATCCCAATGCTTAAAAAAATCCCAAATTGCAGCTTGCTTGCTATCCCATTTCTCAATATATGTCAGAACAAATAGCCCGCATGATTTCCTATCATGTTGTAAAGGCACTTTCACATCCTCCCAACTCCATTGACTAAAGTCTATAGGTTCATTTCTCTTAGCATTTAACAACTCCATCCCATATCTCACTTTCCACTTCCCCCAGTTCTCCCATTCATCTTCTTTTTGAAATGTGAACCTTTCACAACTATTCAGAAATCCGAACCTCTGTTCTTTGAAATCAATCACATATGCAGCATAGTGACTCTTCAAATAAACTGGGAAAAACCACTGTAATGATGAAAAGAATTCATGAGTACAATAATCAACATGGAACTTAATACTATCAAAACAGATTACTCAATACAGATTACTCAGTACAGATTACTCAGAACAGATTACTCAATACTATCAACATATTAATCAAAACAGATTGCTATAGCTAACCTTGTAATTAATCAAAACAGATTACTCAATACTATCAACATATTACTTAAACATTATTGAATATTGTGGGCCTCCGTTTTTGGCCATACCTCTCGCGGAGAGATACGTGAATTGACTCTTTTTTTTTTGTTTCTGCTTTCGTATTTGAAAATCAGAGAGTCGCCACCGACCTTTTATTTTATCCAACTAAGGAAAGGTTTATAAAAGAAACAGAAAAAAGACCTTTAAGAAATTCTGGGTAAGGGGGTAGGTTATACAAAGGGAAGGTGTTAGCACCCTTTGTATCCATGGTTATCCATGGGCTCTTTAATTTGCTTAGCTCACTTGTTTTCAATTGCTCTGAAATGCTCGTATGTGGTTTCAAATACCTTTGTAAATTGAATTTATAATGATCCTTGTGCGGATGTATACAAAGTGTTTTTATCTTTCAAAAGATGCTTTGGAAAAAAGAGCGTTAACTTCGTAATGATCCTTGTTTGGATATATACAAAGTATTGTCTTTTTGTAAGTTTGATTTTGAAAAACAATGATATATGAGAGATTTGTTTGTTTTGATTTGAGCAAGCAAATTAGGAGGTCTACCCTGAGTTATAAGGTCTTTATCCTATTTCCTTTAAAAATCTATCCTTTCACCGGATATAAACAAAAGTTCGATTCGAAACAGTTGAATTTTGATTTCTTTGACTTTTGAAAAGAATGAGAAAGGGATTACCCTAAGAGGTGCAAATGTGATTGTGTTTGGAATCAGATATTTTATCTTTGGAGTTAGTGATCTAACGATTCAATTTTATCTTTGGCATACACGCAGTTTATATGTGCTGGAATTTAAAATGCGGAAATGTAAAATGCGGAAAGTAAATCTACGCTATTACATCAATTGTGCAGGAAATGTAAACTATGCCTATTTACATGAATTTGACAACCTATACATTTATCTAGGAATTTAAATTGCAAGAAAGATAAAGAAATGTTTTTTTGGATTTTTTATGATTGATTTTAATTATAATTAATGCATGATTAATTCAATTAAAATGAAGAAAAAAGATGAAAATAAATTTCAAACCTAAAAATTAAGTTCAAAATATGTTCAAAATGCTTGTTAATTAATTTTAAAACAAAACTATTTTTTTTGGAATTTTTGAAATTGATTTGAAATTTATTAAGTTAATTAATACATAATTATACAAATAATTACACAAATAATTAAAACTTGAAGAGAAAATTATTCAAAATATGTACAAAATTAGTTTGTAATATATAAACAATATTTAATATAAAGAACAATTTTTTTTATGATTTTTTGATTGGTTGAAAATAATTAAAAGATAAATATATGCATATTATCTAATTAATTATATAAAATATTTAAATTATGAAGAAAAATAAAATATTTTTATGTTAGAAAATAAAACATTATTTTAGAAACTTAAAAATATTTTTTGTGTATTTTTTGGATTTTTAAACTATTTTTAATTAATTCAACAAAGAAATTAAAATAAAATAGAAAATAAAAAGATGAATGATCAGGTGTGGTATTTAAATGAGGTCCATAATATGAGGCTCATTCTGATGCTTTGGATGAGTTAATTAATGAGATCAGATGGCTCAGACTGTGAGGGAACACCACGCATGACACACATGCATACACTGAATCCAAGAATTATTTGAAAACACACGCGCGCAGACTGGCCAATGGGGAGGAGACACGTTTTCGTCTTCAACCTCCAGACACCACCTTTAACAGCGCTTTTATGCAAAAGCGCTGTAATTGATGAACCCTAAATTTGCAAAAATAGCGAACAGGGGTAAATCAAAACATAAATTTTTCGCGACATGCTCTTTTGATTGGATTTTCTCCTCTGAATTCGAATATGGCCTTAGTTTCTTCTAATTTTGCCTCTAATGGAAAACCCTAAATTTAAGTTCACAAACCCTAGAATGGTATCTTCGTGAATGCTTAACCAAACCTTAATTAAATGTCCAGAAATGATCAGAACATCACGCTAAGTTCAAATATATGTCTACATCGTGTTAAATATGCACATATAATGAGATTTTGGTTAGTTTTTGTTTGAGCAAACCGTGAGCTATGAAGCTTGATTCTGAGTGCTTTGCTTGTTGAAAATGATTGGAATAGTTTCAGTGATACTTGAGGAAGGTGTTTGAATGCTTAGTTTGTATGGAAACTGTCTTGAATTCAAAATTCGAATTTGAAATTTCTTTGGAAAATTTAAGTGATTACAAGTATGGTTACAAGCATAGATTCTATTCTGAATTCGTGTTCTTTTCATTTGTGAAGTATGATAACCCTTATATAGGCATTGAAGTGCTTAGAAAATAAGCTAAGAAGCATTCATGAGCTTGGTTGAATTTTTTACTTTCAAGCTTAGAATTCAAGCAACCATTGCTTGAATTTTCCACACCTCTTGCCCTAGGCTTTCCTTGTATCTTCCTTGCTGCATAATTGAAGATTCTTGGTGGCCTTAGCTTAAGAATCAAGCTATGCATTATCCTTCCATTTTTCCTTTTTAATTTAATCTTATAATAGAATAAAATTAAACCAAAAATGGATAAAAATGGTGTGGGCTTTGTCTTGGTCGTGGGAGGCCCATAATATCATGGCAAACATGTTTGAACCATGAAAACTTGGCCCCATTTGGAAAAAATACATTTTTTAGCAATGTTGGTTTTATGCATTTTCCAAAAATTTAGCCAACTTAAACAAGGTTTAAATCCCTCAATTTTTGTCATATGAAGGAGATATTGCACTTTTTTGAAACCTCAAAGAGTCCTCTAACCAATGTCTTTGGTCTCATGTCAAAATGATTTTTGATGCTCCTTGTGTGTCCTTTTGAAAAAAGTGTCTTTTTGTTGACTTTGAAAATGACCTGTAATGTCTTTGTTCATATTTTTCAAATGGTGAATGTAATGACCATGGGATCAATTGCATTTGAAAGATAATTAAATTTCCTTCAAAATGAGCTTTGGTTTGAATTTTTTGGATGAAGGATGAGAGAGTTATGACCAGTCAAAGTTCAGTTGACTTTTTAGAAGAAAACCCTAATTTTGAATCTTAGGGTTTTGTTGATTTTTGATCTTTCCTTGATGAATTATGATCATCCAATGATCAAATGATGAATCCTTTGACAAAATATGGATGTTGACAAAAAATTTCATTTTTGACTGTCTGTTGACTTTTTTGGTCAAACGGGTCGTCTGTTGACTGTTTGAGCTGCTGACGGTGCGTCTGAGTGAATTGAAGTTTGAAAATTTGTATGATGGTACTTTGAGATGTATGGAGGTCCATGAAATCCATTTGAGGTCTCAAAAACTTGTTTCTCCTGAAAAAACAAGAAACCCTAATTAGGGACTGTTTGTGTAGGAGACAGTTAAGCGTACCTGATTTTTGTGCAGTGTTGAGTCTCTGCTAATCATGTGATATTCAGAAGACTTCTAGGACAAAAATCTTGGAATTTTGAAATTGCAAAAGTTTGATTTGATTGATGGTACAAAACACTGAGAATTGTACTGCCAGCAGTTTGACTGTCAACTGACTGTTCAGGCATCAATGCAGCAGTTATAGTGAAAAATCAACAGTCAAAGTTAATTTTCTTTTTGTTGTTTTTGTTTTATGTGAAAGATGAAAGTTTATTTACATGACTTGTTAAAAACACAGACATAATAAATAACTAATATTTACTGTACGCGGGCAAAATTACCGATAACAACCTTGTTACCAGTACAGTTTGAACCCTTGACTCTGCGCCTGCAAAAGATTTAACTCTGTACCAATTGTGTCAGTACTATTTATCTGTAAATAAATATCAAATAAATAGCGTGTGTGAAGTAATAAACAGTACTTGGCGTTTGCGTAAGAATAAATTCAACTGCAAGCCAAAATACTATATAAGAAAAGTTCTAAAAACTAAGTATTTCATACGTCAGGATATTTATTGAAATAAAAATCCATGATTATATGAGACTCTTAATTTTTAGATTGGAGTTTTCTTGAAAAAAGATGCGGGCAAATTTTGGGGTATAACAAATATTATCCTACATATTTTCTATGCACAGTAACTTGCGCCTATTTAAACTATGTATACTACTATGTAGATGTAATGCCGCAACAATATATTTACAATATGTTCAATACTAGCACAAATATTAAGCAAAAATGTACTTACATATTCAGGATTTTCCATGTCTATATCATTCAAATCCATGTATTTGAGCTGTCTTACTAAATCTTCTGCATACTCGGCCATTACACGAGCTTCTCTAAGATCCTTTTTGCGTCTAGTGATCTTGACGCCATGCTCAAACTATGTGCAAATAATTATAACAAAATACATTTAATATGGGAATTTAAACAATGAAGATATTGTAAATTTTAGTTAATTAAAACTAATCAATATGTGATACTTACTTCATATGTAACCGGGAATATGAACCTTTTCATCTTTCCTTTCATCATCTCTTTTTTATTCAAGAAACTAAAATAGTTTCCAATGACATCCCCTCTAACTTACAATCCTTCTTGAGACAAAATAAGGATCCCCTGTTAAGGTTGTCTAACATCTTGCATTTGTCTTGGAACAATACCTCCCTTCATGTTAAAATCATTATCAATTAGAGATGAAATATAATGAATCTCATTTAAAAATTGAAGTTAAAAAAAATATTAAATGGCTGGAATTAAAAAATCAACATACATAGCTCCTCCATTTGCTTCTGCCAATGTCCACGCATAGTTGACCAATTGTGTGTCTTCCTCACTCAATTTCGCCTTCTTCATTTGCATTACATATGGGGATCTAAAGTATTGTGACAATGCTGAGATCCTTTTTGGAAGCGGAAACTGTTCATTTTGTGGTATGTTCTCCAAAAGTGTGTATGTTGCCACATCAGATGGTGACTTTCTACTTTCTTCCACTGGTAATACTACTTCCAATGATATAGGAGTACTGAATCCTAGACTAAAAGAAGGCTGACCCCAATCAGAATCATTCATCTCAGCTGTATCACCATGCTTCTCTTGACTTTCTTTTTCAGGCTGATTTGCATCATCTTCTTTTCCGGGTTGTTATGCATCATCCTCTTTATCAACTAAATTTGCAGCTTGTTCTTCAAGCCCGTGATCCGAATCATCATCCTTATCTTCACTCTCAACCAATTCAGGACTTTCATTTCTAGGCTCATGTGCAGCATCCTCTTTATCTCCAACTTCTTTTCCCGTATTAGAACGATGCTCCTTTTCTCCAACTTCTTTTCCTTTTCTCATTGAAGACTCAGCTTCCTCTGCCTGTTTGACCCAATAAGTCTTCCAATCTGCCCAAAACTTCAGCTTTTCATCACAAATTTTTATTTGTTTTTTAGCCTGCAATGTACATAAAAGCACTCAAATCAATAGCCACATATTACTCAAACCAAGCATGTATAGCCACATATTAAACATGTACTCTCAAACAGTAATACTGAATACTAAAATAACAATGAATAGCCATATATTATGCAATACTCAATACTCAAACTGTAGCACTCAATACTGAATATTAAAATAACAATGAATGGTCATATATTACACAATACTCGATACTCAAATGACAATGAATGACCATATACTAAGCATTACTCAATACTCAATACTGCTAATATATTACACTACTAAATTTGAATATTGAGTATTTCGTTCAGATATACCTCTTCTAATGCGTAGTCTTGTGGAGCCAAATGAGCCTCCATCATTTCATCATCCACATTTTGTGTCTTTCGCTTTTTCCCTTTTCTTTGGATCACTTTCTCTCTACTACGTTTTGCAGTCTCAGCAATTTTGTCATGCATCACTTCATCATCCATGTCTTTTGCTGCCATACTACTTTCTGGAATATCACAATCTTGTTTATCAAGAATGATCACCTTGTTGAAACCTCCCTTCTCCTTTATTTTCTTCAACTCCAAGCTCACAATGCCATCCTCCCAATTTCCACAACTTGGTGGTTTTTCAACTATTTTCTTCTTTTTGGTTGGTTGCACCATATCTAAAAAATGTACCTACAATGAAGATATTAAATTTGATTATTAAATAAAATTTAAAGAGGATACATTCAATGAAAACAATATTTTAATAGATTACATACTAGAAGAAAGTGGAAGTCTGCTTTCCCAGAACATGCATCTTTCTTAATCCCTCCGTTGGCATGTTGAATTAAGTGTTGACACCAGTTGTAGTTACTAACTTTCTTTACTTCGCTCAACACTGTAGCATAGTTCAAACTAATCAAATATGAAGTAGTAGGGCAAAGAATGGTTCCGATAGCCAATAATATAAAACCTTTTGCCCAAGCTTTGTTCTTTGTGATTTCAAACTTCATCAATTTTTCATACAAAACATTGGTATGTATGTTGATCATACTATCATAAGTCTCCCCTATGTACCCGAGCTGCTCCTTAAATTTCTTCAACTTTTCTTTATTTGATTTGTCAACCTTTTCCAAATCAATTATCTTCTTACCCCTTGGCAAATCATATACCCTCTTCACATCTTCTTCTCCAACAGTAATTCTTACATTTTCATTGACAATCATTCCCCTATGTTTGTCAAAGTTATTTAAAATCCAGCTTACAAATACCCCCGGGATAATGGTGATGTTTAGTTTCAACAATCCGCCAAATCCACATTCCTTAATATACTTCTCTTTCTTAATACAGTCTTCTTTCTTCCTAGGATCTTTCTTTCCCTCGTTCAACAACAAAACTAATTCTGTCAGCTTATTAGGAAAACACCTATGCAATATCCTTGATGAAGTTTTTTTGCTTTTCTTATTTCTCATGTCAGCAATTCCATCCTCTCCCTCTTCTGTCCCAACTGCAGCAGTATGATCATTTAAGTCTTCCTCTTCTGTTGTCTCAACATCTTTTGGATGGTCATTGTTGTCAATTCGTGCCGCAGATCTTGTTCTCATATCTGTCCATACAACATATTACTCAATAACAAGAACAGAAAGCAAGGAACATAATATACTCAATATTAACAACATATTAATCAAATCCAAAAACAGATTACTCAATATTAATAACATATTACTCAAATCCAAAAACAGATTACTCAATATTAATAACATATTACTCAAATCCAAAAACAGAT
This sequence comes from Vicia villosa, assembly GCF_029867415.1. Taxonomy (NCBI): domain Eukaryota; kingdom Viridiplantae; phylum Streptophyta; class Magnoliopsida; order Fabales; family Fabaceae; genus Vicia; species Vicia villosa. Next base: position 216,772,984 of record NC_081182.1, on the reverse strand, counting down.
TACTCAATATTAACAACATATTACTCAAATCCAAAAAATTACTACTAGCTTTGTTCCATATTTTTGGTTATAGTTCGAAAAGAAAAAAAAATACTAAGTATGAAACCTTTTAAAAAAAACAATACAAGCCACATCTGCTTGTAAATTTTAGAATTAAAAGACAAGGAAAATTAAAAAATAAATAAATCAATATTTGAATCCTAACAAATCAACATCCAGATTTTATTCTCTAAAAGCATGAACTCATGAAATCTGGCCAGTATCATCATCAATCTTATGAACGGCAGCAGTTAATGCATGATTGGAATAGAATTAGTTGGACAACAATCGTCTTAGACAATGACTCTGAACTCATTTCCTTTATATATAATCTTCCGCCCATGTAATTTTCATGCAAATCTAGAATATTTTTAAACGATTTTACAGTCTATGTATGAAAAACATAATAATGAAATTATACACTAGCAGTGTTTGTTTCATTGGAATTTGGAAGCTGCTACGATATAACTACTTTCCATAGCAGTTCAATGCAGCTCATATTCTTTCTATTTAGTTCCCTTCCATAGATGTTGGATCATAAATGTTTCAGAATCCTTCAAAGCTCACCGAAAATAAAAAACCGTATGATCTCAACTAGGGTCATTTTAGAGAGTTTGCAAGACGGACTATAGCACACGGCCTCAAATTTTTAACTGTTAAATTGAACTATGCACAGCTCCTAATAGAATTGTCACCATTAAACTATATCTAAATATATGACCCCTAATTGGTGGCATGGTTGAATTGTAGCTAACTCGTACAGGGCAGGGCCTCCCAAAAAAACTTATGATATGACTATTCTAAACATAAATATTAACAACATATTACTCAAATCCAAAAACAGATTATTCAAATACTTACTTCTATGCAATATCCTTGATGAAGTTCTTTTGCTTTTCTTATTTCTCATGTCAGCAAATCCTTCCTCTTCCTCTTCAGTCCCAACTGCAGTAGTACGATCATTTACGTCTTCCTCTTCTGTTATCTCAAAATCATCAGAATGGTCATTGTTGTCAATTCTTGCCACAGATCTTGTTCTCATATCTGTGCATACAACATATTACTCAATAAGCAAGGAACAAAACATACTACAATAAGATGTCATGCTACAATAAGATGTCATACTACAATCCTAGATATAGTGCTCAGTTTAGACCACGCATTACTCAATACATATTACTCTATTTCCAATCATAAATAAAAGCAATACTCTATTTAAAGAATACAATCATCCATGATGATGTGCATCAGTATCCTGATTCTGAAAAGAACACTTTTAGCAGAATACATAAATAAAAGCAATACAAGATAAACTAGGGATAACTTGTACATTCTTTGTTGTCGGAAGCATATTTACTCTGAATATGCAGCAATGACAGACTAACTTAACATATAAATACATCTAGCAGAAATTAGATGGATTCACAGTAATGAGCAAAAGCCTTGGGAAGCATATGTTGTAAATTGTAATTGACAGTATAACCAAATTGAATCCATGTTGATACACTTGTATCTTCACTAACTTTGTTGACCAATTTGTTCACAATTTACAAGCATCAATATATATTTGGCAAGATACTAAAGAAATCATATGTTACCAATTTCAAGCTGTTTGATATTATTTTCCAAATGTTAGTAGTTCAACGAGTGGTATTTGTAGTTAGAGCAAAAATTTGGTCACACTTTGAATTTAAAACTAAAGTGCAATGATACTTTGGCAAAAGTTTGATAGCCTACAACATGAAATATAATATGAAATCTACATGGAAATGAACATAGTGTGGTAAATGGGTCAAGGAGCAGAAATTCATATTACTCCAATTCAATAATCTATTGACAGAATGGGTAAACAAAATGAGCCAAAAAGTGTTCCAACAATTTGTGCTCATAGTAGACCACTCATTACTCAATACATATTACTCTATTTCATACATATTACTCAAATCAGTCTAGTAATAACTCAGCAAGTTACATATAGTGCTCATAGTAGACCACACATTACTCAATACATATTACTCTATTTCATACATATTACTCAAATATAGCAAAATCGTGACCTAATCTGACCTAATCGTAGTAACTAAAACACAAATTGAAACAAAATCGCGACCTAATCGGAAGAAAGTTTTAATCTTACCTAGATGATGATGTTGAAGGTGCTGCGATGGTGGTGGCCGCGAGAGAGAGAGAGTGCGATGGTGGTGGTGGCGGCGAGAGAGAGAGAGTGCGATGGTGGTGGGGGCGAGAGAGAGAGAGTGTGCGATGGTGGTGGCGGCGAGAGAGAGAATCCGAAGCCCCAAAATCGTGAGAGAGCGAGAGAATGAGATTAGGTTTCCTCTTTAGCAAATGTCTTATATATGCCTAATATTCACCGTTAGATTAAAATGTTGATCCAAGGGCAAAGATTATTCTATGCATGGTGCATAGATTATTCTCTATGCATAGTAACTTGACCCCCTCAAAACGCAAGAAATTGATCAAATACACTAGGGTTAGGTTTAGAAAAGTACATCGGAGCAAATTGCATTTCCACCGCAATCGCTCGCTACCGGAGGCTGATTTCCGATGGCGGATAGAATCAGCAACCTACCCGATCCAATACTCTGTGACATTCTCTCCTTCCTCCCAACCAAACTCGCCGTATCAACAACCGTTCTTTCACACAGATGGAAATCACTCCATCTCCATCTCCCCACCCTCTACTTCGAAGACGAAACCTTCCAACACTTCAAATCATTCATCAGATTCTTATCCACAAAATTTTACTCTCGCGAGATCACCGTACCAATCCATTCCTTCACCTTCAAACGCGACTCTTCCTTTCGCAACCAACGAATCGTCAATATAATTCTCATATGGATTTTTGAGCGCTTACGACTCGACAATCTCCGTTTCCTCGAAATCGCATTCCACGAGAATCTAAATGCACGATTACCGAAACACATTAGTTGTAAGAATCTTCAAGTTCTTAAGTTGAATTATGTAATCATGACAGATATCAATATTTCTACTGAATTGGATTTTGAATTCCGTTTCGATTTTCCACTTCTCAAAGTTCTCCATTGGAATACTGTTAAGTTTCCTACTCCGGATTCTTTTCTCAAGTTTATGTCCAGTTGTCCTATACTAGAAGAATTGCACGCGTGTAATTCACGAATCACGTCTGTTGAAGATGAATCAAATGAAAACTTTAAGCTATTTCCGAATTTGAAAACAGCTAGGATTTTCGATAATAATGTTCCGATTACCGTGCTCTCTGAGGTTCAGAGTCTGCATCTTGAATTGGTAAATCAGAAATTGATTTTTGTATGTATGTTTGAATTGTGTTCAAGATATATGAAAGTGAACTTCTTAATTATGCAGAATATGAATTGGATTCGTTGCAAGCAGCTTCCCTTGTTTCGTCGACTCGTTAACATTGACATCATCTATTACAATGAATTGTTGGAGGGGCCGTTGAAGTGGTTGCTACAATTGCTCCAACATTGCCTCATACTTCAAAATTTTACAATTCAGGTTTAGAATTTATTTATTCCTTTTTCTTTTTAAATATCAAATTCCAAGTATTTCAAATTCTAAAAACAATCATGTGAATTGTTTACCGGATGTGAATTGTTTACAGTATTATGTGGACCATCAGAGTGAGTTGGTTGGCGACTATTGGATTGATCCACCAACTGTTCCACAGTGTCTTTCATCGCAGCTCAAAACTTTCTTTCTTGGAGGCTACGGAGGCAACGAAAATGAGTTCCAATTTGTCAGATATATTATGCAGAACTCAAAGGTACTACAGACAATGACAATTGAGAGCAACCCTCTTGTAGAGATCAATATAAAACACCAAATGTTAATGAAATTATCTTCAACTACAATGACCTCTACAACATGTAAGCTTTTATTTGATTGATTGGTGGCAACTAGAGTATGTAGTACTAGATTCTACATACAGAATAGTAGGATTTGATGGATTGAAATACATGAACTTTGTATCATTTTGATTTTTCCCTTTGTCATAGAAAATTTCAACTATATTGTCTTTCACTTAATTATTTCCTTTTACATTCAAGATTCTCTATCTTATGATTGTGTTATATTTGAGTCAGTGATTGTTTTTGGTTTTCTTACATTAGCCACATATAAACATGTTTTTCTTTTAAGGTTCTGATTGTTATCTACCTATGTCAAACAAACAAATTTGACGATAAAGCTACTTAAAGTTTGTAGTTGACTATGGCTTCTATTTTTTACACTGGTCGAGTTTATTGTGGACTTATGGTAAGGAGTAATGGATGTCATAATCTGTAACTACACTGTGTAGTGATATACAGTCGTTGATTCTATGAATGAGTTGTCTTTGCTGTTATAATATTCAGTTGTGGTGTATTTTCTGAGCTCTGTTTGATTGGTTGAAACATTAAAAAGTGGTTGATTGTTCGGAAGTGTGCTATTAGTTTATGAACATCTTATTTGGAATAGTTTATATTTTAGAAAAACCAGTATGTTAGGTGAAGTATAGCATTAGCTATGATTAGACAAACATTTAAAAGGTTTTGAAGTTACTTGGTGGTTTGTGAAGTCTTCCAAGTTTATCAATTTTAATTTTGTGCTTAGAAGGGTACTAGAGTTTTCCTCTACTGTTAGGAGTTAATCTTTATTTTCAATGAACTCCAAGTTCTTATCAAAATATTAACATTAGCTGTATGCTCTAGAATTTTTCAATAGCATCATACTAAAGAACTTGATCATGGAAACCGATTTGTTAGTGAACAGGATTTCAAGTCTATATAGGCATGAACTTTTGTTGCAGATTTCAGACTATCTGCTTACTCAACAAAATGGATTTTAATGAGATTGAGGAGTGATAGAAGAGGGTGTTTTTAAACTTTATTTTCTGGAATGGTGGTTATGTTTTAAGCTAGAAAACATTGATTGAGGAAACAGTGTTTAAGACCAAGACAGTCTGCCGAATTCAGTTCCAGGTATCTATGGAGCACCCAACGGTTAATTCCTTTGAAATTTAGAGGAACCGATTGGTATGCAATCATGGCTGAAGTATTCAATACATGAATAGTTGCATCTCTTGCAATTCCCAACTTTCAGAGACTAAAATAGTTACGGTTAAAACCTTAAGTATGATCACATCCATTTATCTTCAACTTAAATATCCACATATTTTCACACAACATTAAATATACAAAGACATTCATTTGGAATATGGTAGTTACAAGAACATGTATCCTAGGTTGCCACTTGACCATTGATGCCCTCTTAACTGTAAAATGGGAAATGCATATGATAGTATAAAATAGTAATCTAAAACTCCTTCCACTCTTGCAGCCATGGTCTTCTCTTCACCTACCAAGTCTGTATAGTTAAAATCTTCGAATTTGGGAAATGCATAAGGATCCTATTGCTTACATACTCCGAATCCATATTTTCGATGGTAGTAACATTCACATCACGATAAAGATAACGAAACACAATAATCACCTTAAGATTGCTACCAATTATGGAGCTTCTTGGTTCTTCCTTAGTTGAACAATCCCAATCACGGAAGCACAACAATAAGTTTGGTTTCATCAGGAGATGACCTATTAAAAAAATGAGTTGACATTGCAATACTCATAAAATTGAGCAGCTGTATGTGTAGTAGGTGTATGTGTAGGAGAAACCTGTTGGGACTTACCACTATTGATGTTATAAAGTTTATCTTGGTGATGAAGGAGGGCTGACTGCGTGTATCGAAAGAGAAGTTGCGCGTCAGAACGGTTCAACAGGATTTTAGGTGCACCATACGAAATATCAAAGGTGTTTGATATTAGGTGTATTATCTTATCATCTAGGATTGTTGGAGATAAAATTACAAGAAAAAGGAGGATTGTTTTCTTTTCTTTTGGAATAAGTTTAAAGAGGATTGTTTTTGATAATTTGGTTAGAGTGTTGTTTAGAGTGATTTAACAATATTAAAATCTCTTACATGTTGTAAGGGGATTAGACATACTATCGGACTCTGAGAGGAACTAGTATAATTTTTTGGTGTTCTTTACTTTCTGAACTTTATACCATTTTCATTGTCTAACCTAACAAGAAAAGATAGAACCAATATTCATTAAATCGGATAAAATTTTAAAGTCCTTATTCACTCCCCCTCCCTTTTAGACGCACTCAATACCTACCCTTCAATGGATCCCAATGTCAAGCTTTTCTCATGGATATGAGACCCACTTTTAGATATTGTGCCCATATTGAATGTAATATGATCTCATGGAGAAGCAATAAACAATAACCGATCGAAACTTTAATACAACCTTTTCTAATCCCATAGGAGGGGGAGACCTCATATTGTACCAGTAGCTCTTTCGGTTCTCCGGTCATCCAGAGGTATTTAATCCAATTCTGTCTAGATCCAGTTTCATAAGTCATATCGTTTCGACTTTTTCAGGAAAACCGATCTTCGAGTATCTAGGCATGGTTTATGCCATGATCACTATAGGTGTTCTTGGATTTCTTGTTTGGGCTCATCATATGTTTACTGTGGCAGCAGCCTCAAGGAACTTGTATGCCTTAAAAATTTACTCTCAGAGCTTTGGTTGGGAGATCTTCATGCCGTAAAACTCATGCGACAATCAAGTGGCACTTCATATTACATTTAATTTGGTTTTCCATGAACGAACCAAGCATATAGAAATAGATTGTCATTATGTACGGTACAATGTACGTTCAGGAGAAATCACCACAAAGTTCATCAAATCTGAAGACTGATTGAATGATTTGTTCACTAAGTCTCTTAGAGATTCTCGAGTGAATTACATTTATAACAAGCTCGATTCATATGACATGTATGATCCAGCTTGAGGGGGAGTGTTAAGCATCAATATAGAATATTACGTAGAATACTCCTTAGCCTATTTGGAATAGAATAAAATAAACCCTAGCATATTCCTTATGTAATTAATTCAATAAGTTGTAAATTTCACTATATAATATGATCTCTATAGTACAATTCAAACACACGGTCATGATTATGAGCTTCACAAAAAAGACAATCCTAATTCCCCCAAAAGGAAACATATACTTATGAGGCTTTGATAAGGCTTGTGGATAACCACCATCATTAGAATGATTATTAAGGATTCTACCGATGTCGCTTAATATTAGGCGTTGCCCTTAAGAGATTGATTTTGACATTTTTATCTCTCAATCATAACAACTTTATCATAACTTCAGATGAAAACTTCACCTCATAGAGTTGTAATCATCAAAAACCATTAAGGTCGTTTGATTTTTGCAGACATAGTACTTGCAAACACATAGATCCATATTCTCTCCCTTTCTGATGATGACATCACATCTCTTAGGGAGATGGATAAATAGATAAACACCAATAAAATAATTAAATTGGTTAAACTCCCACACAAAAATATAGAGAGTAATGCCCTACTTACCTCAAGAGTCCTCTTCTTCCCCATTTCTCGTGATAAAATAGGAGGGAAACAAATAAACTATTATGGAAATAAATCAAAGCACATAGATCAGAAAATTCAAATATCAAGGGAAAAAGCATAAATCAAAATTCCACACACAAAACAGATCATTAATTATAAAGAGAATTTGGCTACAAAGCAAAAACAAGATTATGTAAAAGACACAAACAAGAAACAATAAAAAAACAAGCATGCAAGCAAATGAAGACTATTATGTATCCTTATCATCATTGAACAACTTTGATGGCAGCGATAACTGAGCATGCTAACGTGCCAGAAAGCTGACCTCCTTGTTCGCCTTTTTCTATTCTTTGATGAAAGATGGGATGAGAGATTGATTTGAAGGAGTCTAAGGCATTTTGTAATCAAAATCCTCTAGAGTTGACGGCCCTGCTTGCCGAGGGGCTTGCTGTCGAGCTTGTTGATCTTGAAGGGCTCTCTGACCTCATGAGGATTTTGAGATAACACTTAAGCATTAATCTCAATCCTCGTCTTCATGTTTCCTATATAGGCAAAGTTATCTTCAAACTCCTATTTATCAATGTTGAAACCAACATGTTCCAAGACTTTCGATACCAAATGACCATATGGTAGCCACATAACTCTATATCTTTTACTCACATCATGTGATGGATCAATGTGTTGGCCCAGTTTGTTTCAAATTTGTTGGCCAATAACCAATTTATGACCACATAAACTTTTGACAACTATCCCAAGTTATGTTTTCTAGGGATGATAATATGGTTTACCACAAAGTGAATTAGGAAAATGTTCGGGCGTATGCTGGCCATAAGAAAAGGAGAAGTAATTTCAAAGTTTGGATCTTGTAAGAGGGAAAAAATAAGCACTAGAAATGAAATCACCACCTTGATATATTTCATTGTAGAGAGGACCAGAGCAGGAATATTGCATATTTCAGCAAACTCTTTAATGGATAAAGATATCAAATGCTTCCAAACTTCAGATGAAATAACATTATTTGCATTTTTGAGGTTGACATAGTACATCTTCACTAGATTCCGTTAGATCTCCTTTGGTGCTTGAAAGACGAAACTCCTCAAATATGTTTCTTTAAACATATTGAAGAAGTAACAATCTTTGAAGTCCAAGAAGTAGGAAGGTAATATCTCTCTAGTAGAATATTTTCTGTTGTATGTGCTATCTTGCTCTAGGGATGAAAAATCTTCTAAAAATTACATTGAAGCGGAAGATCTTCCTTACATTCTAACTCTTTATGATGTCATGATGATGGATAAATACTAAGAGTAAAAGTTACACAAGTTTGCCAAAATCACAACGACTAGAGAACAATGAGAAAAAGATAATGCAAGATGAGATGAAGAAAAGAAAGGGGCAGTTTACGTTTTATAGGCTACTACTAATCTATTATTAGACCTAATAATCAATTATATTAGTTAATGTCATAAATCTCGACGATTGATTGATGGCATAATACACTTTTTAAGATCTTAGGTGTTCAAGCCATTAGGGTTAAACGATTATATGGCACGAAATTTAAATTTCTAAAAGAGCCTAATCAATTATACCTCTATGGTAATCAATTATTTAGTCTTTTTCAGTTTCCTTGGTCTACTAGGCCTTTGATGGCTTTTGGGCTTTTGCATTTGTATTTGGCCCCTCATTTTTCTTACCAAAATTGCACCTTTTGGCTAAATATCTCATTTTTTCATGGCAACCTTGCTAAAAATAAATTTATCTCAAACCAAAAATATTTTTGTGATAAAACAATATTCATTAAGCATACATAAGACCACTTGCTAAAGGACTTAATTAGAGTTTTTTTAATTTAATTTCTATAAAGTGTTTTAACTAAAAAAATCTAAAGATAACTTGAAAAACTCCCCTTAGAAGGGAAATATAAACCACTGTAGATTTTCCATTTCTATGAATAACTTGATCCGAGAGATGGCTCAACAATTCACAAGATTGACACAATCATCAATTCTCTTTTACCTCAAACTTCCAAGAGGTTTTAATATCATGTGAATCATCAAATCTGTTGAAAAACACCATAATCTTTCACTTGTATAGTTATAGTGCACACATGTTATGAATAATATATTAGTATATTTGTAAAGGGTCCACAAGGGGAGACGGGGTAGGCAAGTGATGGAACACTTCACCCCAACTCTTTCTTGATCTCCCGTATTTTAGATTGATTGCCCATTTACTAGATGTGACGCTCCTTCCTCAAATACTTCCCCCACTTCCAGGATAACTCATCCGAAGTGGGAAAACATGGGAAATGACATGTCTCCAATCCAAAACAATGCGGAAAAAGTCAAGGAGAAATTAACCATGCTCTCAAGAGTAATAGAGAATTAACTGCCCACTTCCAAGCTCTAGGATAAGTGAATGCAACTTCCTAGACGTCCGGGGTCCAAGTACAAAAGCTAATATAATACCTCAACCTAGAGGTTGAGAATGACAATCAGATATTCACATAATTTCAAGATACATAGAGCTTGTCACCTCCATGCGTGAGCTACCTCTAAACCCTACAACAAACCCAAAACCTATGAAAACTCTTAATCATTAGGGGTTGTCATGTATTGTACTTTCAGCAAGAACAAGTGGATTCTACTATGAGGCCCGAGAAAATTAAGTTGGGCCAGACTTATCGTTATCCATTGTTTGCTTTCAATATCTCCTCACGAGGATGGTTAATCAAAGCTCAGAGATTGTTGTCAACACTATTTCTAGGGGCTTTGTTGTTGGGGGAGAATCCAAATCTTCCTAGAGAAAGTACGCCAAACATGTTTTTACAGCAGACATTATACTTGCTAACATTACCAAAATTCTAGTGAGAGAACGAGAATCCATAACCACCTTTTCGAATGAAAATGTCGTTGGTGTTCTTCCTCGCAACCATGATTCATGGTCATAATGATGCAATATGATAATTGGGATGTGAAACGAGTGTTGATCGACATTATTAGTTCAACATATATCTTATTCTGAGAGATTTTTTGAACACCCTGGCTCGACCCTAACCTTTGATTGTTCTCCCAAGTGAACCGTTTGATGTAATGCTCGAAACAACATATAAGCGCCATAATAATTAAAATAAAATACCCCCTCAATGCCTTGTACATCAAAATAATATATTTTAGTCATTCTTTGATTCATCAAAATAACTAAGACTATCTACAATGGTTTACATATTCAACACTCTCCTTTTTCACTTTTTACACTCCACATCATCTTCTCTCTCTTTCACCTAATAATTCAACATTCATTCAACTTTTACTCACTATAATGGTTTTTGTTTAATAAAGTTCAACACCCTACCCCCACCACTTTTATTTTTTATTTTTATTTTCTTTTATGTTTTTGTGATTATATATTAATAACAATTGTCGATTGAAATTAAATTAAAATATTTAAGACTTAAATATTTTATTTTATTTTATTTTATTTTTCTAATTTAGTAGTTTATTTTAATTTTATTTTACTAATTTTATATTCTTAATTAATTTTTTATTTACAAGTAATAAAGACGAAATATAGGGATAGTCATTATTAAAAAAATTACAAAAAAACTTAAAATACAATACAATAAACACACAACACACTTAAAATGAATTATATATCTTAATTAGTATAATAGACTCAACTTACAAACAAGAATTTATTGGAGGCTAAATAAAAAAATTAGAGAGAACAAATTATTTTTTCCTTTGTCTAAATCAAATGAATCAAGGCTCTATTTATAGACAAAAAAATGATGAATTTTGGTGAAAATAAAAATAAATAAAATAATTGATTTTCTATAAAATAATTGACTCCAAATAATTAAGGTGGGATAAAAATATAAACAATCACACCAACCAATAAAATTTTGCAAAGTATTTTCAACACAAATTAATCCATACCACTTTCAACACCTCATTCAACAATTCATTGCAAGCGTTCAACTGAAAAATATTTTCAACACCCCAATATTGCAAATGGTCTAAAGGAAAATAAAATGGAGCGGAGCGGAACATAATAGAATGGAGTGGAACAAAATATAAACTCCATTTCATTGTTGGAATATTTTACGACGGAGCGGGATTAATATCCCATTTCATTGTTTGGAAATTGGGTGGAGCAAAAAGCATTATAAAGTTTTCATTCCATTTTTACCCTTTACTTCAAAAAGATTAATATGGTTAATGTAAAGTTTTGGAGGACAAAATTGAAATTGTGCTACTAATTTATTTCATTCCATTGGATACACCACAATTTGGGTGGAATGAAAAATAGGCTAAAGTTGTGGTATTTGATGGAATGGATTCCATCACATTTCATTCCATTCAATTCATTTTTTATAAAACCAAACAATAGAATATAACATCATTCCACTCCATTTCATTCCATCATTTTCCATAAACTGAAGTCATTCCCTTTCTACAACTAAATAAAAAAAAAGTCACGTTTCTTGTAAAACTAGTCAGAGATCCGTGCTGTCGCCCGGGTGCATTATTTGCGGTGTAGTAGTTTTTGAACGATATAAAAAATTTGAAGTAAAGAAATTTGATCAAATTGCATATATAAAATGAAAATTAACCATTTGAATTTTTTTTACTAATAAGATATTAGTAGTATGAAACTTAGATTCTAAGTTAAAACAATGATCCACAAAAAAAAAAAGTTTAAGATAAGTCAATACGGGTAAGTTCATTCATATTTTAGATCATTTGATAAGGTTTGGTTGTTGGTGATTAGTAATGGTTAGATAGTGGATTTTAGAATAAGTAGATGAGAAAAATGGAAGGTCAATCAAACCCAGGCCACTTAACCAAATTCAATTAACTGAACCAAAGTCATTAACATACCTCTTTGAAGTCATTTTGAGAACTGTTTGATGGTAAAAATTGTTAGAGTAGCAGGTTCATCATAAGGATATCTGAAAAATGAAGCATAAAATATTTTTCAAACTTAATTAAACAGAAACAATAGCATTTAAAGTAGGGAGAAACAATAGCAAACAGACATTCAAAACAAAATAGGACCTGATCTAAAACAACAATAAACATAAATCATATCTATTTGTTCTTCTCACCTATTTAGTATATTGAACTGCATACCTGCGTGAAAATATACACAAACCATTAGGAGACACATCACACAATCAGAATATGAAAAATAAATCAAATGAAAAAGAGAACTGCCAAAAACAAAATAAAATTGATTCGAAATAAACGATTTTGGTTTTATAAAGAGATCATTCAGAGAAGAGAAAGAAAAATATTTTCTTTTTCCGTTTCGAGTTATGACGGTCAGCAGGGGTGGCCCTGAGCATGGGCTCGTGGGGCGGGAGCCCAGGGCCCCATAATTTTAGGGGGCACCAATTTTTTTCTTACCCCTATATATATTAAAAGAGAGTTTTCTATTATAAAAATATTTGGTAGAAATTTTTTAAAAAATAAATAAATAATGGTTAACAAATTATAGGGGCACTACAAAGTTAAAATTAATAAAAGAATATAATTTCTCAAAAATAAAATATAAAAAAGAATAAAATCAATTAATTTTTCTAAAATAATATCAATTAATTTATCCATAATTTTAGCAACTACAAAGTTTAATTGAGGCACTAAACTTAAAATAATGATATAGAAAATATTTTATATTATTGATCCCAAAATTAAGAGTGAAGCACTACTTCAACTAGCTGAACAAGATAATGATCTCAAAATTAAGAGTGAAGCTGAATCTATAGCAACTCATGGAATTAGAAACTTTGAATCTTTAGTAGCTATGATTATTTGGTAGTTGAATCTTGAGTCTGCTGAAGAGTCTTTTCGAAATCATAATTTCTTATATATTGTAGATCAAACAATAAGATCACGATAGAAGATTTAAGCAGTATAGATGGATTTTTGTTTAGTATTGAAAGGCTTAGATCATTAATAATTTTGTTTGAAGAACCGAAACTTATTAGAGAAGTGTTAATAGTTAAATCAAAATTAAACTATATAATATGAGTTCTTTAAAGACTTTTAATTGCTTTCCTAATGCATGCATATATTATAGAGGAATATTGACTACCCCTATCAGTGTTGCATCTGTTGAAAGAAATTTTTCTAAATTAAAATTATTAAAATCTTATTTGAGATCTACTATATCACAAGATAGATTAAATAGTCCAGCCTTAATTTCAATTGAAAATAATTTTTTGAAGAACCTTGATTATGAACAAATTATTAACGATTTTGCAACAAAAAATGCTAAGAGGATGATATTTAAATAATTTTAAAAGCTTGGTCAATTTTTTTTTGGGAAAAAAAGGACCGGATCAAGAAGAAGAACAATAAGTCTCTTTATAGTAGTTTATGTTTTGATGTAGTATAAACATTGATTGGCGCTGAACTTGGTAGGGAGGACCACGGTTCGATCCCCCGCAACTACGATCGGGAGGGGGCTGGAACCACTTGATGCCAGAACTGACCCCCCGAACCGGACTAAACCGGTGGTTATAAACCAAAAAAAAAAATCCATATTTTTTTTTGGACAATGTCAAATAAAAATGTGTTTTTTTTATCTAATTATTTCTTTTATCTTTATGTATTTATTGTTAAAAAAAATTATAGGGGCACCATTCTTTTGATTCGCCTAAGGCACCAAAATTAAAGGACCGGCCCTGACGGTCAGAGAATGAAAAGGGGTGGTCGACGACAAGGTTCGTCAAAACAAAAATCCATTCGATTTATTAGGAAGGTCATGTGATGGAGAGAACGGGTATGCAATTGTTTTTGCAATCATGGGTGGTGATGAAGTGGAGAAAGAGATTGCGGTGAGCTAGGATTTATAGGAGGAAAAGAGAGACGAGAAGAGAGGTTCTTTGGAGATGAAGAGAGAGAAGTAGAAAATGAAGTACACATAGAGATAATAGAAATTGGGTCTCATTATTATCCGGGTAATAATAATACATACTCCCTCTGGTCTCATTTATAAGAAAAAATTATCTTTTTAGATATATTGAATAAATAATATATTTGGACAACATACTGTTTAGATACATTATTTATTCAATGTATCTAAAGGAGATTTTTTTTTATAATTGGGATTGGAGGTAGTTTAGATAATGTTACAAAATTTTAAAAATGAGTAATAATGATGCCACCTTGCAAAAGCATATCAGAAAGTTCTTATTTAGTCAATTACTAAAATGACCTTTTGTTAGTGAAACTTTTGGTCCATTGATTAGTAATCATAGTACTGTGGAACAGTAGATAGCTTCTCCTCACTTTTCACTCAAGAAATGCTTTGGAACGTGAAAACAAACAAACAAACATGCCTCGAAACGCAGGAAATTGATCAAAGAGATTAGGTTTAGGGTTAGAAAAGTTCATCGGAGCTAATTTCATTTCCACCGCAACCGCCACCTGAACTCCGATGTCGGATAGAATCAGCGACCTACCCGATCCGATCCTCTGTCAAATTCTCTCCTCCCTCCCAACCAAACTCGCCGCAACAACAACCGTTCTCTCACACAGATGGAAATCTCTCCATCTCCAACTCTCCATCCTCGACTTCAACGACGAAACCTTCCAACACTTCAATTCATTCATCCATTTCACCTCCACTGTAATTTCCTCTCGCGACATCACCGTACCGGTCCATTCCCTAACCTTCAAATGCAGCAACAAAACCTCCTCCTCTCACCAACGACTGATGCTCAATGAAGTTCTCAACTCTGTTTTCGACCGAATACGAGTCGAGAATCTCCGTTCCCTCGAAATCGCATCCAATGGTAACCTAATAGTTCAATTACCCCGCCGTGTTCTTAGTTGTAAGAACCTTCAAGTTCTTAAGTTGAATAATGCAATCATGGAAGATAGTTGTAATTCTAGTGGATTAGGTTTTGAATCTCGTTTCGATTTTCCACTTCTCAAAATTCTCCATTGGAATGGTCTTAAATTCTTAACTGCAGAATTTCTTGTCAAGTTTATGTCCAGTTGTCCTGTACTAGAAGAATTGCACGCGTATGGTTCATCACACGTATCTCTTGCACACGATTCCGAGGAAAAGTTTAATCCGTTTCCCAATTTGGCAACAGCAACAATTTTCGATCATAATGTTCCGATTACTTTGCTCTCTGAGGTTCAGAGTCTGCATCTTAAAATGGTAAATCAGAAATTGTTTTTTGTGTGTATATTTGAATTGAGTTCGAGTTATATGAAAATAAGTTGTTTATACTTTATACAAACATATGCAGAATAGGAGGTGGATCCGTTGCGAGCAGCTTCCCTTGTTTCATCAACTCACCAACATTGACATCATCTTTACCTATATATTGTTAAAAGATGCGCTGAAGTGGTTGCTAGAGTTACTCGGAAATTGCCCCAAACTTCAAAATTTTAAAATTCAGGTTTATTTGTTGTTTAGAAATTATTGATATTCCCCTATTTTTAAAAGTCGAATTCCAAGATTTTAAATTCTAAAAAAAATTATGTGAATTGTTTAAAGGATTCTACGGATGGATATGGATATCTGATTGAGGTGGTTGGTGACTATTGGATTGATCCACCAACTGTTCCACAGTGTCTTTCATCGCAGCTCAAAACTTTCTTTCTTGGAGGCTACAAAGGCAACGAAAATGAGTTCCAATTTGTCAGATATATTATGCAGAACTCAAAGGTACTACAGACAATGACAATTAAGAGCACCCTCGACGCAGATATCGATAGAAAACACCAAATGATAAGGGAGTTATCTTCAACTACAATGACCTCTACAGCATGTAAGCTTTTATTTGATTGATTGATGCAGGATGAGTATGTAATACTAGATTCTACATATACAATAGTAGAATTTGATGGTTTGAAATGCACAATATTTGACGATAAAGTTGATGGTATGGTGGAAAACAAACATAAGTGTTGGTGTGTTTTTCTTTGTCATTTACCTATGTCAACCAAATTTTAGATAAATCAGAGTTTGTAGTTGATGTATGGCTTGTATTTTGTACACTGGATGAGTTTATTATGGACTTGTGGGAGGATTAATAGATGTCATAATCTGCAACTACATGGTCGGTCTAGAGAGTAGAATGACACCTTGCTTTCAATGGAAAAACAACTAGCATGGTCTTAATTTGCACACCACTCTAATAGCTTTTAGAATTTCATCACTAATTCTCAAAATATTGTGGTTTTTGTTTTCTGTTTGTGCCTGACTTTGTAGTTTTGCTTGCTGCAGATTTCTTGTGATTTTTAAGGTTAAGATTGCAGATTTTTAAGTTAATTATTAGGCATGAAACGTCGGACTGAAGAACTTGATCATGGAAACTGTTTTGGTAGTGAATAGGATAGGATTTCAAGTTTTTCTGTTTTACTCAACAAAATGGATTTTAAATGAGATTGAGGAGAGATAAAAGAGGGTGTTTGTAATCTTTATTTTCTCAAGTGATGGTTATGTTTTAAACCTGTTGTTCCCTCTTTCTATGCCAAACTTTCTTGAAACCATTTATTGGATGCTTTGTCTTATAAGCACTGTTATCAGAATCGCGATCAGAATCGTAAAATCCATGGATTTTGCGATTTTGCTCACCCTAAACGATCTGAATCGTGAGTAGAATCCTAACCCAGAGCAAAATCCCAATAAAATCGCATAAAATCGCAGAATCGCAGCAAAATCCGCGATTTTATATGGATTCCACCGATTTTGGGCTTTTTTTTTTTGGGTAATTTTAGAATGGGTAAAGGCGACCCGTTTAATAATTGTTCTGTTCTGGGCTAATAATTGACTGTTCTGGGATAATAATTGTTTCTAATATGGACTATGGCTAACAGGTTAATCTGTATATATATATAGTTATATAGTTATATACTATTATGAGTTGAATCCATCGATTTTGGTTGCGATTTTCGATTATGCGATCTTGATTTCCCCTTTCGATTCAACAAAACGATTTGAGTAGAATCCACCGATTTTGGTTGCGATTTACGATTTTTCGATCTTACTATACTCTTTCGATTCAAAGTAAACTCTCGATTCTGACAACCTTGCTTATAAGGATTGTGTTAGGAACCCGGAATTAAGAGAGAAAATGAGATTATATAATTCCTTACGAAAATTCCACCTTCGCAATTAGAGAAATCATAACTTACCTGCTTCACCAATCAAGCAACATGCCATGGGAACCTTAGAATGTAAATTAAGCTAGCCTGTATGTATTTCCCTAAATTTGTCTCTTCAAAGAGCATGGTTGCAGTAGAGTTTCAAATTGGAGGTGAGAAGACTAATGTCAATCATTTCCTTTTTTATTGAATTAAGGGCTGAAACAGTTCCAGCATTGGTTACAATTCTTGTGGTTTTCTAGCTAAACTAAACATGGACTGCAAAACGCCTTCCACTCTTGCAGCCATGGTTTTCTCTTCATCTACCAAGTGTGTATAGTTAAAATCTTTGAATTTGAGTAATGCATAAGGATCATATTGCTTACCTGCTCAGGACCCATATTTTCCCGTCATCCAAAAAGACCACTTCATGGTAGTAACATTCACATCACGATAAAGATAATGAAACAATAAACACCTTGAGATTGCACCCACTATGGAGCTTCTTGGTCCTTAAAGATAATGAAACACAATAAACACCTTGAGATTGCTACCCACTATGGAGCTTCTTGGTCCTTCCTCACTTGAACTGTCCCAACCACTTAATGGAAACACAAAAGTAAGTTCGGTTTCATCTATTGATCGAGAAGATAACCCATTATAAAACTGAGTTGACATTGCACTTTTGAATAAATCTCTATTTCTCTCTCACACAACTCATATACTCCCCTTTTGACGTGTAACTTTTTCACTTTCTAACCAACTTATTTATTTTTTATAACCATGAAATTTAATATTTAATACAATTTTCGATTATAACAAAACAAACACAAACACACGTCTAAAACAAACACAAACACGTTTAAAACAAACAACATAGAGAACATTACAGCATATCTAAAATAATCATCAAAATAATATTATCTGGTACATACATCTTAACACGGACATCGATGTCAATTTTAACAGATTCCCACACATATTGTACTTCTTTATTCGCAATTGAGAAGACTGAAATAAGTACATTAATTCTTCTAATATTTTCACCATATTTAATCTCTTCGTCTAACGACAGATCAAACTCCTCTTAAGTTGTTCAAAATTCAGGTTGTTACAAAAATGTATCTTTAACATAGTGAGGAATGAAATATCTATTTATCAAAAATAGAAATAAGATCAAACTCCTCTTAAGTTGTTCAAAATTCAGGTTGTTACAAAAATGTATCTTTAACATAGTGAGGAATGAAATATCTATTTATCAAAAATAGAAATATACATAGGCGTGAGTCGGGTGCTGTGCATAGATAAAAATCTATGCACCATGTATAGATTATTATGGATCATTGGATCAAATTCTAGACATCAATTGTTATTATTCAATATTCAATACTCACCACTCAATACTTAATACTAGATTAAAAATATGATCCAATGACTTATGTAGACTTATGCATGGTGCATAAGGAAAATCCTGATGCATATCAGCCAAAGCCGAGGGAGTACTATTGTATTGACACCTTCTTTTTATCGTACATTGACAACAAGACAATTAGCTTGATTCATTGGCGGTGTATATGCCAAGTTGACTGCTGTCTAGAGTTAGGTCAATTGATTTGGCAACATATTTTTTAGTGCATTTTTTTTTTCAAACATGGATAGTTTGATATATAATTGGAAAAGATGATTATTTTAAAAATTAAGTTAAAAAAAGAGGTTATTTTTATAAAAAAAAAATCCTCATTACTTTTATTTTCTATAATTATCATCAACTCAAATTTGCTCCGTTTCTTTGATATTACTAGCTCAACTGTTATTTGTTCTTATAAACGATATTTCTAACTTTTTATGACCTCAAATTATCGTTATAAAAATAATTAATTTAAACAACAAATGCATTTATAACAACAAAAAAAAATACAACAACTTCAATACCAGATCTTAAACTTTTATCTAATTTCTCACGATAGTGATTGAATTTGAATTTTTGATAAGTAATGGTACAATTTTGAATATTTATGTCGTCTTTCAAATAATATAAAAAACATTTAATTTTAATAAATATAACCTAATGTATGGTTCTGTCAAAAAAAAAAACTTAATGTATGATCTTTGAAAATTTATATTTATAAATATAAGTTTTTAATATACTCTTTCCATTTTGTATCATAAATAAAAAAATTTAAATTCATTAAATGATTAATACATCTTATTTATATATAATCAAATTTCATAACGTCATAATATTCTTGGATATTTGACGAAATTTCATTTTTGCCTCTTGTTTTCAGAGGTATATTTCCAAAATTATTTTTTTAATTTTACGTTAAATTTTTCCGCAGTTGTATTTACGAAACTATTTAAAAAACGTAAAAGAAGAATATGTAAATGCAATACATTTATAGAAGAATTCAACGTAATAAAAAAGTAATTATGTAGATACAACTACGACAAATATATTTTAGAAACGTAAATATATTTGAGAACCTTAAGAAGTGAGATGAGATATTCTCAATTATTAAATGAATCTAAAAAATTAATATATTATTATTATCAAATTAATATCCATTAAATTAATATTTTTTTTAAATGAATCTAATTTCAATATATATATATATATATATATATATATATATATATATATATATATATATATATATATATAATATTAAACATAATAATTTATATATAGTATATAGGATAAGAGAGAGCATAGATTATTCAATGTACTTGTACAACAACAGTTCTCAAAACCTGTCTTATAATATTATTATTATTACTATTAACCATTTTTGTCAGCACACAGTTCTCAAAACCTCACTCCAATTTGCTTCCTATTTCCTTACCAATAAACCTCACTCCATTTTCCTTCCTCTTTTTCTCATCACCTTCCTCTCTTCCAACCTTCACCAATCAACCATTCCCACAAGGTAACACACCAAACTTTTCTTAAATGCTAACTCTGTCTGATGTTTTATGAATCCTGTATTTGTATTGTATTGATTGATCTCTCATGCTTTGTTAGAAATTGAAAAATTCTAGGGTTTATCTATTTTATCTAAAAATCATGGCTTGATCTCATTTTCATTTTGGGTTATTGTAAAAATTTGTTTTTTTCTCTCTTCCTGAGAGTATATTCTTGATTGCATGACCCTTTTGTCTTTTTCTGCTGAAAATGCCATTTTTTTATTTTAGGTTTTGAAATGAAGTAGAAAAAGAGGAATTAGGGTTTTGAATAGCTCTTGTTTGAGGTGAAAAAAAGTGGAATTTTCTGTGATTCTGTGTGAATTTTATAATGGAAGAAGGGTTTGGTCGAAACTCGGTTCCTCCTCCAGGCTCCATTGACAAGTCTAAGATTCTAGACATTAAGCCTATAAGATGTTTGATACCTGTTTTTTCGAAGAATCCTCAAGCTCCGTATTCAGGAGAGTATCCGGCCGGGTTTTCTCCGTTTTTCCCATTTGGTGGACCTCAGGAGACTTCAACCACTGGGGTGAAACCTAGAGGTAGAGCAATGCCGACTCCGATTCGGTCATTTAGGAGCCCTGTAGGCGAGGATGAGGATCTCAATGGCAATGATGGTTATAGTCACAAAAGAAATGCACCGCCGAATACGAGCCGGGTCAAGTTACAGAAGATCAAACCAAATCATAATTTCCATGCTGATTTGAGTGGTTTAGTTGGTATAGGCGCGGCACAAAAAAACGATGGTAACCGAGAAGTTGTTAATATTGTGCTCATGTCGTTTGATGCACTGAGAAGAAGGCTAAGTCAACTTGTTGATGCCAATGATGTGGACATGGGTATGTTCAAGCGTACTGATTTGAAAGCTGGGAATATTTGTATGTCCAAAGGAATTCGAACAAATGCGACAAAGAGAATTGGATCGGTACCTGGAGTTGAGATTGGGGACATTTTCTTTTTCCGAATGGAAATGTGTGTTGTTGGTTTGCATGCCCAATCGATGGGGGGAATTGATGCCATCAAGAGTGACCATGAGAATGAGACTTTGGCTGTTAGCATTGTTTCGTCGGGAGAATACGACGACGATGAAGCTGAGGATGGTGATGTTTTAATTTACACCGGTCAGGGTGAGAATTTTAACAAGAAAGAGAAGCACTTGTCTGATCAGAAGCTTCATAGGGGTAATCTTGCTTTAGATAGAAGTTCAAGACAACATAATGAAGTAAGAGTCATCCGGGGAATCAAAGATACTACGTCTGTGGGCTCAAAAATCTATGTCTATGATGGTCTGTATAAAATTCAAGATTCATGGGCTGAAAAAGCAAAAAGCGGCGGCGGCGGCGGCTTGTTTAAGTATAAGTTGATAAGAGTGCCTGGACAACCTAGTGCCTTTTCTGTTTGGAGATCAATTCAGAAGTGGAAATCTGGCATTCTTGCGAGGTCTGGACTTATTCTCCCGGACCTATCCTCGGGAGCTGAGAGTATTCCTGTTTCACTTGTCAATGAAATCGACAACGTGAAGTCACCTGCCTTTTTCACGTATTTCCAGTCGCTTAGACATCCAAAATCATTCAGTTTAACGCAGCCTTCACATGGTTGCAGCTGTAGTGCTAAAAAGGCATGTATCCCAGGTGATTTGGACTGCTCTTGCATTCAGAGAAACGAAGGTGATTTTCCGTATATTATCCACGGTGTTCTGGTGAGCCGGAAGCCATTGGTTCATGAATGTGGCCCTACATGTAAATGTTATCCTAACTGCAAAAACCGAGTATCTCAATCCGGTTTAAAGCACCAAATGGAAGTGTTCAAAACAAAGGATAAAGGCTGGGGTCTTCGATCATGGGATCCTATTCGTGCTGGCGCTTTTATTTGCGAGTATGCAGGAGAAGTTATTGATAAAGCTAGGTTAACTCAGCTTATACAAGAAGGAGACGCTGATGAGTATGTTTTTGATACAACCCGTGTTTATGAATCTTTCAAGTGGAATTACGAGCCTAAGTTACTCGATGAAGTGAGAACAAACGAGTCTAGTGAGGATTATGCTATGCCCCATCCTCTTATTATAAATGCTAAAAACGTTGGAAACGTGGCTAGATTCATGAATCATAGTTGCTCACCAAATGTTTTCTGGCAGCCTGTCTTATACGAAGAGAACAATCAATCCTTTCTCCATGTTGCATTTTTTGCATTGAGACATATTCCACCAATGCAAGAGTTAACATATGACTACGGGGCTGATCGATCTGATAATGCTGAGGGTAGTAGTGCACACAAAGGTAGAAAGAGATGCTTTTGTGGATCAGTGAAATGCCGTGGTTCTTTTACTTGACATTTTGTCGCGGTTTTCACAAACTTACATGATGCTGGGCAATGCAATCTTGGCTTAAAAGGTTTCGAGATCTCACCCCTCTTTTTGGTATATTCAAAATCGTATATTAGACCCTCTTTAGCAACGAGGTCACATAAAAATCACTTATATTTTTTTGCTAATTGTATATCTTCCATTTATCTTATTTTGATTTAACAGATGGATGATAGCATTCTGTAAGAAGATTCAGATCAAGTTTAGAACTTTTGTTAGCTGATGCAAGCTTCCAACGATCCTTGACAAGGGTTGGTAGGTGAGTTTGTTTGAACCATAAATAAATCATGTGTGACCTGGCCCTTTTGTTTTAGTCCAACTTTATCATAAGTATTCAGTGAAGCTGTATAATTTATGTAAATTATGAGCTGGTAATGGCCATGATACACTCACTAGAAAGTACATAACTAGTGATATGATGTTTATCTTTGACTTTGTTCTCTCGCGAATTGTATTCGTCTAAACTTATCTTCGACTGTGATCTTGCTTCGGTTTTTGGTTTCAGCAGCAATCATGGCTCGTGCGTGATTGAGCTGCATGAACTCCATTGTAGTTTATGTTGTTTATTATTGAGAAGTTATTGTAGTATGTTTAGTGATTTATCAACTCACAGGCCAAGGGCCTTCTCCTTTTATTTGATTATTGTGTTTTGGCGAGATAGGTATAAAATCTCCGTCCTAATCGGTTTTGTGGAGTGGAGTTGAGTTTTCGAAAATTTAAAATTATTTATGAACATGGAATACGGTTCTTTTTATAAACTCTTCCAATTTGTCGAAATGTATCTTGGATTTATTAGAAAAAACATCTAGGGTCATTCTCTTTCGCATGTACATCTTAATCAACACTCTCAAACTTTTATAAACAAAAAACTAATTCTCAAAGACGTGTGATGAAAATTTCATTGTTCAAAATGATGAACCCTAATTGTTCATCTCTTCTACCAAATTTAATCTCGTATTCTAGTAGCTATGTCCGTTGTTCCTTGGGTTTTCCTAGACGACTCGATCAAGACATAAGTCCCACCAACGACAAACATAGAGAATAACTCACCTAAATAACAAAAGTCATTTGATGTCAAGAGTTAAAATGGAACTCACCAAAAGAGTTAATATATAAGGTTTTAGTGGACAGAAAATGTTATGCCTTTTTGAGGAATTGGAATATGAGAATTTACCAAAAATTTGCACTTTATGCTATTGTATTGATCATCATATTAATATTTGTAAGAGGAGAACTATAGATGAGATGAACATCCCCCATTGGAAAAAGGGTGAGAAGAAAAATCAAAGAAAAGAAAACAAGAAGAAATATGTTCAAGTTGGAAGCAAGAACTCAGATAACATGGAGTTGGTGCATAAGGGCATGGAGTTTCGGAGGAGCTTTTAGGCTAATATGACACACATGGAAGTGGATGGTTCCCTATTACATAGGATTCTAGAAACCAAACCATGATTGTCAAAGATGGAGAATTATACATGCCACCTCCAAATTATACATGGTACCCCCAAACTTATGAAAAGTCCAAATTATCCAACCAATTTTCATTATCAAATTTTCACAAATTTATAAGAAGAATTGGATTTTTCAAATTCTCTGATGATACCGGAAATTTCAAAGACATGCTGAAAATTTAGCAAAAACAAATAAGATTTATGGTATATTTTGTCAAATTTCCGATATATTGTACTGGAAATTTCAAATTTTCGGCTTTTGCTATCGAAAAATTTCAATATTTCCAGTATTATCATTTACCAGTATTACCGGAAATTTTGAAATTTTTGGGGCATATTATCATATCGGAAATTTTCGGTATTTCAATTTAAAAAAAAAACTATTTTTCTTATATTTTTAAATTTTGCAGTGAAGACCAGAAGCAGAGACGGTTCTATTGCGGGATGGACCACCGATGGAGCCGGTGCGGTTGCTCGAGTTGCTTATGAGGCGGCAATTAGGATCTTCCAAAAATGGTGATGCATTCTAGACCACACATATGTGTCGATGCAAACATGATCCTTCAAAAGTGTCGGCAAAATCTCAACTGTTAAAAAAACTTAATATTGCAACATACTTGGCACCCCTCATATTATTTTAATTCAATTTTACACTCGTTGAAAAATGTTGAGATACAAATTTTCGTTACATCATACCGGAAATTTTAGTTAATTTGAAATTTCCAGTACATACTAGAAATTTCAAATTTACGGTATATTTTTTTTGAAATTTCCAACATATACTCACGGAAATTTTTCAAAATCCGTTATTTTTTTGAAATTTTCAGTATACCCCCCAAATTTCTGGTAGAAACATATAATTTTTTAAAATTAGTGACTTTAGGCAAGGATATAATGGTAAAAGCATAATTCTGGAGGGATGACAAGTAGATTCTTCGAAATTTAAGTTATAATGAAATTTATGGTACTGTACGAAAATTTGAAATTTCTGATATACCAGAAATTTCAAACACATTATCGGAAATTTTCTCGTATTAAAAATTTGGTAGGGTGTACCGAAAATTCTTTGTATCTCATCAGAAGTAAAATTGAAATAAAACACATATATATATATATATATATATATATATATATATATATATATATATATATATATATATATATATATATATATATATATATATATATATATATATATATATAATTTGGAGGGTGACATGTATAATTTCCTCGAACTAATCATGTCTAAAACTTAGAAGAAAAATCATAAAAATAATTCCACCCCTAAAAATAACAACAACACTAGATTAAAATCTGATAATGCTTGACCTTCATCATGAAGTGAATATTTTGGAATGTGAGAGGCATAACCAACTCTCTTTTAAAGCTGACTTTAAAAAGATTGATTATTGATCACAAACCTCACATTGTGATTGTTGTTGAATCTTGAATATCATACACTACTCTTATTTAAAGATGGTTAAATAGATAACAACTCATGCGGTTGGCTATCACATTTATTTATTTAAGATTTTTTTCTGTTTTTCAGGACAATTACCTTATGGAGGAAAGCATTACTACTTTGGTGAATTAGCAAGTCAGTGATTTGCTAACAATATTTCTTTCCAATGAAGAAATATATAATGTTGTCCTAAAGAGTAATGGTGAGAAAATTCAAAATTAAAGTCAATAAGTTGAGGGCGCGAGTTGTTTTTTCCGCTCTCTTCTTCCTTTAACCCTAGGGTTTGGCGGCTCCTCCCACCTTCATGGTGGCTTTTTTCCACCTTCATGGTTGAATCCTCCTCTCCTCTATGGAGAGCATCACTCCCTCTCATCGGCTAACTCCTTTCATCGACTTCACCCTCTCACCACTCCGAATCATCGCCAAGCCCCTCTTCCTTCTGAAGCGACCGCCACCGGAGCCACCACCAATGGTTGTTTCCACATCCTCAAAGTTGTCAACGCTAGTTCATCTCCAAAGCTCTTTCTCCTTACTCGGGCGTCTTCGGAGGCACTATCGGCGGCTCCCACAACTCCAATGGTTTTGACTGTTCGCCCAACTCCAAAGCCACCATGGTTTACCTACGGTCTACGATTTCCTCCTCTTTTCCATTTATCTAATTTTAGTTCTGTGGTTTCTTTCTTGTGTTATTGTCTTTTGGGATCTTTGTGTGTGTTATGTTTTAGTTTAAGCTATCTGCAGTGGGCCTTCAAGGTGTTTGATGTTTTGCTCCAAAGAGGTTTGAATGATGATAATGGACTTTGGAGTAAAAATCTAAGGGTGATTTTTAACCAGCTTTTCTATTCCATCCAACAAAGGTTTTTTGCATAGATGGTGGGTGTAGCGGTAAAAATGTGACTCGAGCGGAATCGCGCGCTCAAAGTACAACAGAGTCGCCACCGAACTTTATTTATTCCAAAAAAGGAAAGGGAAAATATCGATAAAACCCACGAATAAAAAGAAATTAATAGGATAAGATGGTCGTCACAACCAAATTAGGGTTCGGGAGTCGGTTAAGCAAGGGGAAGGTATTAGCACCCCTCACCTCCATCGTACTCGATGGGACCCATTTAGTTAGTTTCGTGTTTGAGTGTTAGCGTAATGTTTGTGTTCTTTAGCTTATTAATCGAGAAAAGAGGAAAGAAATGTTTTTTAGGGTTTTCTATTATTATGAAGAAAAAAGATTTTTTATTATTATGAAGAAAAAGAAATGATTTTTTTATTATTATGCTCGCCAAGACGTTTGTATCTTGTGCCTACGTATTCCCTAGTGCAATGGGAAAGTCAGAGCAATCGTAGTTCGGACAAAGAACCACGAAAAGTTTTGTTGGTTGATTTTAGCGAGAGGTACTCGATCGCTTTCAAATGGAAATACTACGCGCACATGGATATGAGATCACTACAAGAATGGATGACTAAATCAAGATAAGACATGATTTTGGTCATCATCGCATTCGAGTGGAAGATATTCGATCTTCACATGTGGAAGCATGTTCGTATTGAAAATTGAATAAGTGTCTCGTTTATGAAAAGAGTTTTAAAATGAAAAGGCCGTGAGGCAAAAAGGTTGAACGAATTTGAGATTATGTTTTAAAGGGACATTTAGCAAAGGATTGAGCATAGGTGTTCACCTAGCGCGTCTTTACCCAAGGTATTGAACAGGAGCGAGCCCCATTGTCACTTGTTGTCCTTGTTAATTAATTTGTTTCAGAAGATCAAGGTATTCAAGAGGTGTTCACCCCTTGTCACAGAATCTTTCGGTTTGATAAAAAAAGATTCAAAAGATCAAGGTATTCAAGAGGTGTGCACTTCTTGTCACAGGATCTTTCGGTTTGATTAATGTGTTTTGATTCAAAAGATCAAGGTATTCAAGAGGTGTTCACCCCTTGTCACAGGATCTCTTGGTTTTATTAATGTGTTTTGATTCAAAGGATCAAGGTATTCAAGAGGTGTGCACCCCTTGTCACAGGATCACTTTGATTTGATTAAGTTTTAAGAAAAAGTTTGATTCAAAGGATCGAAGGTATTCAAGAGGTGTGCACTTCTTGTCACTTGATCACTTCGTTTTTATTAATATATTTTGATTCAAAAGATCAAGGTATTCAAGAGGTGTTCACCCCTTGTCACAGGATCTCTTGGTTTTATTAATGTAATTTGATTCAAAAGATCAAGGTATTCAAGAGGTGTTCACCCCTTGTCACTTAATCTCTTGGTTTGATTAAGAAAGGTTTTTATTTAATGTATTCAAATTCAAAAGAAACGAGGTATTCAAGAGGTGTACACCCCTTGTCACTCGATCTTTCGGTATGTTTAAGAAAAAGGTTTTCAAAAAGAAGAAGCTCAACGTTGGATCGAGAATTATTTGTAACGACTTGGCGTTGGACCAAGGTTTATTTATTTTGGATTGAAATTAATATAACATTTTTAGTATTTTTAAATAATAACGAGTTAAATTAAAAAAACATATTTTTACCTTTTTTTACTAAATCTATACCTAAACATTATTTCTTAATTATAGATAATATACCTTTAAAAAAAAAATAAAAACAAATATTAAAATAAAAATAAAAAAAAGAACAAGATTCATGTGTTAACAATAGCATGGGGTGTGAAACAAAACGTTGGCCCATACAGCTTGGCCCAAACAATTTCATAACTTAAACAAAAAACAAAAAAACAAAAAAAACAAAATGGTTTGGACCGGACCGGGTCGGTTCAAATGGAACCCGGATCCGGTCCCACTCTCAACAATCAAAAGAAAACCTAAAAAAACAGGGCAGCGGCGCTATTGAAAAAACAGGATCTCAAATCCGCCTCCCTCTCTCTTTCTCTCAGATTTCGGTCTCTCAGCTTTTCTCTCTTCAACCTCACCCTCACGATAAACTCTCTCCGCTCTCGATCAGTGCTCTTTCGATTCTCACGCTTTCATTTCTCTCTGTTTCTACTCAACTCTCAAACCGAAATGAACAACGACAACAAATAAATTCTCTCTTTCTCTCAGTCGCTG
The DNA here is from genome assembly GCF_029867415.1 of Vicia villosa. Lineage (NCBI taxonomy): Eukaryota > Viridiplantae > Streptophyta > Magnoliopsida > Fabales > Fabaceae > Vicia > Vicia villosa. Next base: position 216,744,109 of record NC_081182.1, on the reverse strand, counting down.
TCTATCAACAAACAACAAAAAGAAATCTCCCCACGTTTAAAACTCACAAACAGAAGCAACAATAACTCCTCAGTATACAAATCAAACTTCAAAAATACTTACAACACAAATTATATTGAATATAAATCAGACATGAACGAGAATATGGTCAAAAGAGTTACCAATCCGGATGTTCCCGGATGTGACGAGTACCAAGCTGAATCCAATGAAAACTGAAGCGTATCTGTTGTTGCGGTTGAGTCGAAAATAGCTGTTTGCGCGGTGCTGTTTGTTGTTGTGTTGAGGTGCTGTTTGTTGGTGTGTGTTGAGGTGCTGTTTGGTGGTGTGTGTTATAGAGGGATTGATTGTTACTTCTGCTCTGGGTTTATTGTCTACTGAGGAGTGTTGTGGAAAGTATGGTTCGTGAATATGTAATGGGATGGACGGTGGTATGAATGAAGGTATTTGGTTTCTGATTATGGTGAGTTGAGTGTAAGGTTTCTGAGAGTTGAAGTGTATGAAGGTGAGTTCTGTTGGTTCTGTTGGAATTTTGTATGTGATGGATGTTGTGATTTGGATGTGAAGAGTTGTGAAGTGGATTGTTTGGAGTATGATTTTCGGAGCAGAGTTTTCTTCCCGTTTTGTCCTCCTTTTCTACTGTGTTAGTAGTCTTTTTATAGCTCAATGAGAATGAATTTTGGGGGGAATTTGTGAGAAGATTTGAACTTATATGGTGCTCTGATTCATTGCTTTCTGAGTGCAGGATTTGGATGTCCGTTTTTGTGCAAGGCATCAGAAGTTTTGGACATATATGCAGACAGTTTGGGGCAGCAGTGAGGTGCAGTGTTCGCAGCAAGGAGCTGATGGTGATGGAGCATGGTTATGCAGGCTAGACAGCTGCATTTTTGGACGGTTTTGTTCGTCTTGAAGTGGAGTGGCAGACTTGTACGTGAAGACAACATTGGCCATTATTCTTTGTATCATTCTTTTTGACTAAAAAAATAAAACTAAAACTAAAAATAAAATAACATCAACTAACATAAAAATATAAAATACTAAACATCTTATGAATCTAATTAAACTAAAAAATAAAATACATAATTTTAATATATATTTTTTTAATGATAAAAATAAAACAACATTTAATTACCTAAAAAAAAATCTAACAAACGATAATTCGAGCAAAAAATATGCAAAAATGCGATGATGATTGGATGTACATGAAACGCAACATGACTATATGAAAAAAAAAAGACTAGGTCAAAAATTGGGGTACGACAGATGCCCCTATTTAAGTTTCTTCTATCGAAGATGTGAAGAGACTTAAATACAAAGTACACAATTTTTGTTCTAAGATCACCGCGACAATGCTTATGACATGAATACAATGGACACTTTTTTTGAATGCAATATGATATGAGACACTCTGGATTCTGTGGGGAATAAGATTTGAAACAAAAGGAAGATAAACAACAGCGACAATCAGGGTAAAGCATGATTGAGCTTTAGGAGGAGAACATTTGAGATGTTCAAGATAAAACATGAACGAGGCTGTATTAAATGATAATCAAGGTAAAACATGATCGAGGAATATCAAAGGGCAATCAAGGTAAAACATTGATTGGACAACATCAAAGACAATCAATCAATATAAAACATGATCGGGCTTTTGAGGAGGAAATATTAGAGACATTCAAGATAAAGCATGGATGAGACAACATCGAAGGACAATCAAGGTAAAACATGATTGAAGAACAACAAGATAAAACATGACTGAAGAACATCAAAGGACAATCAAGGTAAAACATGATTGGAGAACATCAAAGGACAACCAAGGTAAAACATGATTGGAGAAAAATCAAGATAAAGCATGGATGAGACATCATCGAAGGACAATCAAGGTAAAACATGATCGAAGAATAACAAGATAAAACATGACTGAAGAACATCAAGATAAAACATGATCGAAGACAACCAAGATAAAACATGACTGAAGAACATCAAGATAAAACATGATCGAAGACAACCAAGATAAAACATGACTGACTCAAGTATTAGATGGGAATCGAGATAAAACATGATCGAAGACAACCAAGATAAAACATGACTGACTCATCAAATGACAATCAAGGTAAAACAAGATTGAATAACATTAAAGAGAATCAAGATAAAACATGATTAAAAAGTACCAAGATAAAACATGATTGAAGAACATCAAGATAAAACATGAATGAAGACATCCAAGATAAAACATGATTGAAGAACATCAAGATAAAACATGATTGAAGACATCCAAGATAAAACATGATTGAAGAACATCAAGATAAAACATGATTGAAGAACATCAAGATAAAACATGATTGAAGAACATCAAGATAAAACATGATTGAAGCAACAAAGACAATCAAGGTAAAACATGACTGGACTTTGAAAAGAAAATATTAGAGACATTCAAGATAAAACATGATTGGAACAACACCAAAGACAATCACGTTAAAACATGATTGAAATTCGAGAACACAGTATCAGGGACACTCAAGGTAAAACATGAATGAAGAGAAGATTGATAAATGCCAAACAAGTTGGATTTAAACCATAAGGTGAGATATTACAAACAACAAGGGTTGGGAAAAGGCGCATGGGTATGCATGATATATAATTCTTTCAATGCATGATACATGAATGATGAATACAATGCAATTGATTATGATAACCGAGGTAGACTCTTTTGTGAGGATAGATTGGAATTCTGATTCCTCAACACGAGAACATTGTCAACTCTGTTGTGTCACACTGATGATCCTTTTGAGAAGGACTGATAAATTGCTCGGGATCGCTGAAGAAGAGTGCCCCTAAGTTGCTGATTGGTAACTGATCGTGGCTTCAGTTCTTGAAATGAATATTGGGAACAGTTGCCCCAGTATAAGTCTTGAACAACAGGATCTTGAAGTAACGTGCCCCTTGATAGGATCACTGATCAAGTTTCTCAACTGTTTGAACTTCCTAAAAGATGAGTACTTGCAGATAAAATGTTCATTCAAAAATGGTAATTTTAATGCAACGCTCAAAGCATATTTTGAAATCAAAATCATTGTAGGAATGATATTATTGATGTAAAGCAAATGAATCAAAGGTCCAAACACAATGGTCTTGACATTCAAAGTGATGGATAAAGCAAAAGGTATGGTAAAACAAACAATTTGCAAAGATCTTTAGGAGTCAGGTTAACGCAACCTTGTTATAGTATGCTTTCAAAATAAACCTTGCTTCAATTAGGTCTTTTGAAGGTTGTAACGTGGCTTGGTTCACGGTTTCAGAAACAAAGGATATAGGCTCGAAGTATATTTGTACCCACCCCATTCTTCGTGATGAACTTCAATCCTACGCTCAGTTAACTCAAATTATGCATTCAGGTTCCAAAAGGCTTTTGGACTTGCACCTATGATAATGATGATGGTTTAAAGACCAAGGGAATCTTTGAGATGGCAGTCACTTCTTCCTTTTGATAGTCACAACATTTTATGGTTGTTCATGGAATTTATTGACTTTTCTTTTTTGCTTTATATCCCTAACTTTTGCCTGAACTGTTTCTTTTTAGGATTATAGTCAGCGGGATGCCCCAGTTTTGCCTAAGTCTCCTTCATAGGTGTTGACTTAGCGGGCTTTTTTCTTTGAATTTTTTATATTGGAAGGATAGTAACTGCCTTGATAATGGTTAATGATAACCATTTTGGTCACTTTTGATTGAAACCCTTATTGGAAGGTGTGCTTAATGATTATCTTGAAATTGAATGCATAAACAAATTAATTGAGAACTACCCTGCCCCAGGTTAAAATTTCGGTTTTTTTCAGTTTTTTTTTTAAAAAAAGAAACTCCGACTTCGAAGGCTCAAAGGGGTTGACTAGGGATTAACTTCCTTATTTCTCCAGTGTTTGGGGATTGAAACAATGCCTGTACATCATCAACAAAGTTTTATTTAAAAGCATACAGTTCAACAACTTGGGTATTTCGTTGTCATCATCCTCCCTCCTATCTTTGCATAAAACACAAGTTTGATAGAGAAAGTAAACAAGAGATTTTTTTTTTGTTTTTTTTTTTTTGAAAGACAAAGTATAAAGATAAACACAATAAATGTAAATGGATTGATTCAAATATGTAATGCTCATTTCATTAAAATTAACAATAAGGAACAAACAAAGTTCAAATGCAGTACACGAAACAAAACAAGGAAATTGCAAACATAAAGAAACAAGGCCTAGTGACTAATCAGTGATAAGGAGGAGCTGTCCTGACTGAAACACTTGGCTTTAGGAAACAACATAGCTTGCTCGATCTTCAGCCACTAAGTTTTGGCAAGGGATTATTGACAACATTGGGATCAGTTTCTTCGAAAGAGAGAATCTTTGCACTGATCAACCCCTTCACTATAGTCTTTAGCGCATAGCACCCTTCCAAGTCATGGCCTACAACACCTTGATGAAATTCACAGCGAAGGTCTGGTCGGAATCCTCTTGGAGGAGGATCTCGAAGAGGAGGTGGAGTCCTAGTTGTAATCAAGCCTTTCTGGACCAACACGAGATACAATTCAGTGTATGATATCGGAATAGGATCAAAACGAGTCCTATCGCAATTTGGATTTTGGTTAGCAGCTTGAGGTTGAGGAACTCCAACATTCATCCTTGGAAGTGGATCAGAACGGCAAGGCCTCTTTTGTTTCCTCGATGTCTTGTTCAGATTCATGCCTTGCCCCTGATTTCCTTGGCTTTGTTGAGGGATAGACAAAGGTGTTTGATCAGGAAGTTTTGAAAAGGAAGGTTGAGGAAGATCCTTAGGAGACGGGCCTTGGGCTTCCACTTGAGCGAACACTGGATGATATTGCTTTTGGGTTATAGGAGCATGCACTTCTGGTGCAATGATCGGTAGAGAGATTTGTCCTCCTTTCAGTAAGGTTTCCAGAATTCCCATGATATGATTCATCTGCTCCCTCAACTGGCTAACTTCCACTCTCAACAGCTTTTGTTCTTGCTGAAGCTCTTCCACAATCTTCGGATACATGCTTCTAGTCAATGTGTCGAGGAATCAGCTTGATGATTGATGGTGACGACTGAAAGAGACAGTTGGAATGAGGTACAAGGACAACATGGATGTATGCATGATGCAAATGATATGCAATGTCATGCAATGTTGGATGCAAAGCGTGATAACAATAACAACCTATTGAGGAAGGCTCCTTAAGTTAAGACAGTTCTAAGTTATTTTACCCAAGAATCCCCTCACAAGGTTAGCTCTAAGGTTTTTGATAGTAGAGATGTCTACATCACCATAGACGGAACAGGTTCTAAAGGTCCTTGGAGTTAACGACGAAATCAGATTTTCGTCATGCGACGGGTGAACCATCTTATGAAAAATTTCATGACTAAGTCTCCTCCTAGTGGGGTTCTCGTATTAGCCATTCAAGGTGTTCACCTTGGGGACTAGCACTACACAACCACCTCCTAACTTATGTTTTTCTCTTGTTTTTCAAAAGCTCGGGTTGAGAGCTTCACTCAAATATTATTCCCATACCCACAATTGAGTATATACAGAAATAAAATAAAAGCAATAAAGCAAGAGTAAAGAAACATAAACAACACAAGAGTAAACATAAAGAATACAAGAATAAGCATAAAGAATATAAGAACAAACAAAAATAAACACTCAAGCATAAAACAAACTAAACTAGGGTTGACTCTCTTAGGATATCCCCAGCAGAGTCGCCACTTTCTGTAGCGGTAAAAATGTGACTCGAGCGGAATCGCGCGCTCAAAGTACAACAGAGTCGCCACCGAACTTTATTTATTCCAAAAAAGGAAAGGGAAAATATCGATAAAACCCACGAATAAAAAGAAATTAATAGGATAAGATGGTCGTCACAACCAAATTAGGGTTCGGGAGCCGGTTAAGCAAGGGGAAGGTATTAGCACCCCTCACCTCCATCGTACTCGATGGGACCCATTTAGTTAGTTTCGTGTTTGAGTGTTAGCGTAATGTTTGTGTTCTTTAGCTTATTAATCGAGAAAAGAGGAAAGAAATGTTTTTTAGGGTTTTCTATTATTATGAAGAAAAAAGATTTTTTATTATTATGAAGAAAAAGAAATGTTTTTTTTATTATTATGCTCGCCAAGACGTTTGTATCTTGTGCCTACGTATTCCCTAGTGCAATGGGAAAGTCAGAGCAATCGTAGTTCGGACAAAGAACCACGAAAAGTTTTGTTGGTTGATTTTAGCGAGAGGTACTCGATCGCTTTCAAATGGAAATACTACGCGCACATGGATATGAGATCACTACAAGAATGGATGACTAAATCAAGATAAGACATGATTTTGGCCATCATCGCATTCGAGTGGAAGATATTCGATCTTCACATGTGGAAGCATGTTCGTATTGAAAATTGAATAAGTGTCTCGTTTATGAAAAGAGTTTTAAAATGAAAAGGCCATGAGGCAAAAAGGTTGAACGAACTTGAGATTATGTTTTAAAGGGACATTTAGCAAAGGATTGAGCATAGGTGTTCACCTAGCGCGTCTTTACCCAAGGTATTGAACAGGAGCGAGCTCCATTGTCACTTGTTGTCCTTGTTAATTAATTTGTTTCAGAAGATCAAGGTATTCAAGAGGTGTTCACCCCTTGTCACAGAATCTTTTGGTTTGATAAAAAAGGATTCAAAAGATCAAGGTATTCAAGAGGTGTGCACTTCTTGTCACAGGATCTTTCGGTTTGATTAATGTGTTTTGATTCAAAAGATCAAGGTATTCAAGAGGTGTTCACCCCTTGTCACAGGATCTCTTGGTTTTATTAATGTGTTTTGATTCAAAGGATCAAGGTATTCAAGAGGTGTGCACCCCTTGTCACAGGATCACTTTGATTTGATTAAGTTTTAAGAAAAAGTTTGATTCAAAGGATCGAAGGTATTCAAGAGGTGTGCACTTCTTGTCACTTGATCACTTCGTTTTTATTAATATATTTTGATTCAAAAGATCAAGGTATTCAAGAGGTGTTCACCCCTTGTCACAGGATCTCTTGGTTTTATTAATGTAATTTGATTCAAAAGATCAAGGTATTCAAGAGGTGTTCACCCCTTGTCACTTAATCTCTTGGTTTGATTAAGAAAGGTTTTTATTTAATGTATTCAAATTCAAAAGAAACGAGGTATTCAAGAGGTGTACACCCCTTGTCACTCGATCTTTTGGTATGTTTAAGAAAAAGGTTTTCAAAAAGAAGAAGCTCAACGTTGGATCGAGAATTATTTGTAATGACTTGGCGTTGGACCAAGGTTTATTTATTTTGGATTGAAATTAATATAACATTTTTAGTATTTTTAAATAATAACGAGTTAAATTAAAAAAAACATATTTTTACCTTTTTTTACTAAATCTATACCTAAACATTATTTCTTAATTATAGATAATATACCTTTAAAAAAAAAATAAAAACAAATATTAAAATAAAAAAAAAAAGAACAAGATTCATGTGTTAACAATAGCATGGGGTGTGAAACAAAACGTTGGCCCATACAGCTTGGCCCAAACAATTTCATAACTTAAACAAAAAACAAAAAAACAAAAAAAACAAAATGGTTTGGACCGGACCGGGTCGGTTCAAATGGAACCCGGATCCGGTCCCACTCTCAACAATCAAAAGAAAACCTAAAAAAAACAGGGCAGCGGCGCTATTGAAAAAACAGGATCTCAAATCCGCCTCCCTCTCTCTTTCTCTCAGATTTCGGTCTCTCAGCTTTTCTCTCTTCAACCTCACCCTCACGATAAACTCTCTCCGCTCTCGATCAGTGCTCTTTCGATTCTCACGCTTTCATTTCTCTCTGTTTCTACTCAACTCTCAAACCGAAATGAACAACGACAACAAATAAATTCTCTCTTTCTCTCAGTCGCTGTCTATCAACAAACAACAAAAAGAAATCTCCCCACGTTTAAAACTCACAAACAGAAGCAACAATAACTCCTCAGTATACAAATCAAACTTCAAAAATACTTACAACACAAATTATATTGAATATAAATCAGACATGAACGAGAATATGGTCAAAAGAGTTACCAATCCGGATGTTCCCGGATGTGACGAGTACCAAGCTGAATCCAATGAAAACTGAAGCGTATCTGTTGTTGCGGTTGAGTCGAAAATAGCTGTTTGCGCGGTGCTGTTTGTTGTTGTGTTGAGGTGCTGTTTGTTGGTGTGTGTTGAGGTGCTGTTTGGTGGTGTGTGTTATAGAGGGATTGATTGTTACTTCTGCTCTGGGTTTATTGTCTACTGAGGAGTGTTGTGGAAAGTATGGTTCGTGAATATGTAATGGGATGGACGGTGGTATGAATGAAGGTATTTGGTTTCTGATTATGGTGAGTTGAGTGTAAGGTTTCTGAGAGTTGAAGTGTATGAAGGTGAGTTCTGTTGGTTCTGTTGGAATTTTGTATGTGATGGATGTTGTGATTTGGATGTGAAGAGTTGTGAAGTGGATTGTTTGGAGTATGATTTTCGGAGCAGAGTTTTCTTCCCGTTTTGTCCTCCTTTTCTACTGTGTTAGTAGTCTTTTTATAGCTCAATGAGAATGAATTTTGGGGGGAATTTGTGAGAAGATTTGAACTTATATGGTGCTCTGATTCATTGCTTTCTGAGTGCAGGATTTGGATGTCCGTTTTTGTGCAAGGCATCAGAAGTTTTGGACATATATGCAGACAGTTTGAGGCAGCAGTGAGGTGCAGTGTTCGCAGCAAGGAGCTGATGGTGATGGAGCATGGTTATGCAGGCTAGACAGCTGCATTTTTGGACGGTTTTGTTCGTCTTGAAGTGGAGTGGCAGACTTGTACGTGAAGACAACATTGGCCATTATTCTTTGTATCATTCTTTTTGACTAAAAAAATAAAACTAAAACTAAAAATAAAATAACATCAACTAACATAAAAATATAAAATACTAAACATCTTATGAATCTAATTAAACTAAAAAATAAAATACATAATTTTAATATATATTTTTTTAATGATAAAAATAAAACAACATTTAATTACCTAAAAAAAAATCTAACAAACGATAATTCGAGCAAAAAATATGCAAAAATGCGATGATGATTGGATGTACATGAAACGCAACATGACTATATGAAAAAAAAAGACTAGGTCAAAAATTGGGATACGACAGTGGGTTTTTTCAAGATAGAGAACCGATATAATCGAACTGTGCGTGATACAGCTAAACATATGATCCGTAACTGGATAGATTCAAAGATTGTGGTTCTTAAACTCATTTATCTTTTATGGAAAACTGTTGTTTGGTTAGTATTAAGGAGTTGCTTTGGTATTACTCTTTTGGATTGTAATCTTCCAAAGTTTACTATTGTCCAACTCTTAGTAGATCTAGCCATTAGTGTTGATTTTAGATTGAGGATGAGAAATGCTCTCAATCAATGTTTGTCATTATGCTTGTACTCCTTTTTTATCTATTGAATGAAATTGTTTTACTGTAAAAAAAAATGGTGAGAAAATTCAAAGCAACCTTTATAGATTGCACTTAGGGACGTAGTGACATTTGAGTTTAGTTTTTGTCATAAGAATAATCGTTTTAGGGTGTAGGATGACTTAAAACTATTCACTAAATAAACTTCATCCTTTTGTGGTGAGAGGCTGAAGTCGATGAAAGGAGTTAGCCGATTAAATAAGGTTCATTTGTTCTCACACATCAAGTAGACAGGGTTGTAGAAAACAAATCTCGATATATTTAGACCAAAGATGATAAATAAAAGTGCATTATAATTTAAAAGGCAAAACTATCATCCCTATTATTTTAGACAAGGATGAGTTTTTTTTTTGGTTTACATTGCAATTTTACAAAATAAATGTGGGACATCATTCAAGGACCCATGAAAGTACAACTAAGATGAAAAAGGGTTAGGATAAATACACTAATCCATGAGTATGAACTCTTTAGAATGAAGATTAAAGAAAATATTTAGGACATAGATAAACAACTTATTCATATTGTTAGTTACTTAAGAACTCTAGGTAAAAATATTCAAAAAAAAAAAGAATTTAATTAACAAAATTTTTAGATGTTTAAACTGCAACTAGCAACTCAAAATTACTGTGATTTATGAATCTAAAGATTTATTTTCCATGGATTTTGAGACTTTGTTTGGTAAATTATAAGAACACGAAATTCAGTTAAAATGTCTTGCTGAAAGTTACAAATCTTGCACTAAAAGTTACAAATGACAAAGATATGGAGCCATAACATGAAAAGTGTCAATACGAGGAAAAATATTGATTGAGAAAACATTGTGTAGCGAACTCAATGCATCATGATGGGATTGTAGATTTGCAACTTATAGAACTAGGAATGCTTGGGAGTTATGATATTAGTTTTAGTGATTCCGATTTCGAAGAGAGTAGTCATAATGACCATATTTTGTCCTATTCTTTTTCAAGTCAAGTGATCTCAATAATGGCGATTACACACACTAACCTCTTCAAAGAGGGGTTTGATATCATTCCCTACTTCACTAGCGCAATTAGTGTAGCCTCATTTCGTAAGAGTTTATATATATAAACCATTTAAGACGAAAGAGATGTCTTACTGGATCCGTGCAACGAGGGAGAATCTGACCATGCCGCAACGACTATGAGAGAGTTTGTCTACATATACAGGTTTCATTTATGACATGGGAGTGGGGATATTTGAGATAATGAGAACCATTAATATTGTCCTGTCCCAACTTCATCCAAACAGTTGGTTCTTCATCAGTTGGATTTGAAATTATATGTGCAGGCCTAAATATAATGCCTACTATAACATCTTCTTTTTGTTCAAGGGTATCAAAGGCATCAAATTACAAGAATTGAAAGTATCGATTTGTGCGAGTTTATGACATAAAGGAACACTCAATAATTATTTTTGAAGAGACCGACACGTATCAGTGTCCTTTGTATTGGACAAGTGAACTTGTATCCATAAATGGTTTTAACCACAAGAATATTGGTAAGACAAAGAGATAAATCGTTGAATTTTGGAAATAATTTTATATCACAAGTGCGAGAGAGGTGACAGATTACAAGGAGGATGACAATTTTTTTTACTTTAACCAACATATTAGAGAGAAATAACTAACATAATACATTTTAAAAAATTGATGGATCAAAATAGTTTTCTTTATTTAAAATTATGAGATCAAAATAAACTCAGAGTATAAGATACATTACAAAAAAAAGTATTAAACCTAAATTTAAGTATAATGATATTATCAAGTTAAAGGTTGGAATTCAAGTAGTATGTTTTAGTTAAATTATTGACATCAATTTTTGGAAAATTCTTAGGTGGACACATACCTAAGAAATTGTTTTACATACAACCAATCACAGAATTTTAATTAATTAAAAAAATAAATAATGATTTTTCTCTTTCCTTCATAATCTCAACCACCCCATGAATCCAATTAAAATTAAAATAAATTTAAAAAAGACTCTTTTTTATTGGTTGTGCCTAAGAATGTGAATTTAGTGTCGTATCCATGCAAGAATTGCTCCAAATTTTTACCCTATCGAATACTCATTGTGAGGGAGTATTAATTTGAGTTGCGCGGGAAAACAAGAGAATTTGATACACACCATTTCCCAAGTCTTGAATGCGAACCAAACAGAAAGAAAACACGATGAGTCCAAAGTTCAGAACCGGTGACATTGTATGGGCAAATCCAACAATCCCCTCTCCTCTCAACACCACCAACTGGTCTCCGGCCCTCATCACATCCTCCTCCGACCTCACCATCTCCCTCTCCTTCTTCAACAACCCCACCACCCGCACATTCTTCCTCGAATCCGAACTCCTCCCCTTCGACCAACCTTTCCCCTTTACAACCTCATTTCCTCCCCAAAACGACGCGTTTAGAACCGCCCTTAGGTTATTCGGTCTCAGAATCGTTTCCGGTTTAACCTGCCGCTGTATAATAACGGGTCATAATGAAGATAACAGGGGTTTAAACCGGTTTGAACCGGTTAGGGTTTTGGATTTTGTTTTGGATGCTGCTGTTTTTCCTTCGGTTGATGGTTCCCGGGTTGTTGAAGCTGTTAAATTGATTGCCAATGTTCATGCTTTTCGGTGTTATTCTTCCTTTCGCCAGAAGAAACTCTACCAAGAAAATCGAAAATTAGGTATTTTTTAAATTTTTTTCCGAATTTGATTGTTGAAAAGTTTATAATTTTGATGAATTTCTATGCAGTAGTTAACCTGGCACGATAAATGCGACACCGGTACCAAATAAGGACAAATTACATAGCGCGTGTGTTTGGTTTTGCCGTGAAAAAATTGAGTTTTAGTGAATTTGATTCTGACTAAATGTGAGTTGAAGGTAAAGTGATATATGTTTGGATAAATTCGTGTAAAAGTGAGTTGAATAATAAATTTCAGTGTAAAAATCAATTAGAATTAATTATGAAAAGTAGAGTTAATTCTACTTGAGATCAATCAAACATGTCAAAATCAATTTTACACGTCTAAAATTAATTTGAAGTGTTCCAATTGTGAAGGAAAACGTACAGATAATTGAGTATAATCACATGTGTTGGTGGCCGATATTGTCGTATGACATTCCCGGAATACACATGTGATCAAAAGTGTTGTTGCTATATATAGATAAATATCATCCTGTTTTTGTTTTTGGGTTGGGAGTTTTGATTGAGATTTTGGCAGATATTGCAACCTAATAGTTGTTACATAAGATAAGAAATGTTTTGATTGCGGTCATCAAAGAGATAAATAGGGTAATTCTTGTAGAATTTGTGTCTAGACATTTGTGGAGAAGAATGTAGAGTTCATATTTAAACATGACATTCATGGAAAAGACACTTAGAAGCATGATAAGGGTTTAACAACATGTAATTTTGTTTCATGTGAGAAAGGATTGAATTCTGACTCTTTACTTGGAAAAAACTTAATTGTGAGAAAATTCATCCTGTGAGAGAAAATTTACCTTGTTTTAAGGTATTGATTAGTTACTACTAAGTACTAAACAACGATGAATATTCTGAGTGACTGGGTCATTGCAGTAAAAGAGTGAATAATAGATTGTCTTCGTTAGTGGGGTGGGAATGATGACGGGCAACTTTGGTTTGGCTGAAAGGCATTGAGATGTAGCAAAAATTTTGAAGCCGTGTGGAAAAATACTCTGGTTTAACAATTTTTGAACCCAAAATTTCCTTTTTATTGAACATACTTACACAAGCATAATTTTGTGATTTTGCGTTTGAAAGAGTCTACACAATTTCAACCGAGTTTTCTCCAAGTTGAGCTTTATGTGATTCAACTAGACTTTCCTAGCTAGAAACATAACACGGATGAGTTTGCTAGTCAACTTGGGTGTTTGATAGCCATGCTTGTGAGATCATCCATAATTTGAAATGGAAAATTATTATACTACATGATTTCAATTAGTCAATATTTACCATTTTCTTGACATCCCTAAGTTGAATAGTATGTTGATGTTAGAAATTTGAAATTTCTGATAAAATAACTATGCTGTCCTGTTCTTGTGGAAACAGGCTTTTATTGTTGTATATTGTTATTGAGTATCCGATTTCTTGAACTACAAAAGGTATATATTGATTTTTCCTGTTAACTATTTTTTTATCATTAGGTGATAATGTAAAGCTGCATCGATGTTCCTCTTTGAGTCAGAAGGTTCACTTAGGTACTCGTAAATCTGCGGCTTTAGAATCCAAAGATAAATCTCAGGTCATATCCAAGCAAGGGGAGGAAAACTCAACCATTGGTGCTATAAGAAGATTGAACCCAACAGTTCCTGATTTGGAAGGATATAGTGGTAAGGCTGAACTCTTTATGCATTCTACTGCCTTAATCCCATTGCACATTAGGGGAAACAATCTAAAGTTGGAAAGGCAGAACCTCTTGAGATTTAAAAGTATATTACCCCGTGGCCTAGTCGATATGTGCTTTGGAAACTATTCTAGAATGAGGGAAGCTCACTTTTCTATTTCTTCAAACTTAAATACTCACTTGATCAGTTATATCAGTAAAAGAAAAGAAGATGTACCAAGGCTTTGCTCTGGATTGGAAGAAGCAGAGATCACTATATGCCTCAACAGGAAAAGAAAGCGAGGTGATAAACATGATTTAGGTCATGTTTTTCCGCAAACTAGCAGAACACACATCAAAAAAAATACTAGACCTAGGATCTCAAACATCAAGATGCTTGAACCAGAAGAAAGTATACAAATAGACGATCAGGCCTGCGTACATTTTGGCGAAACTAACATAAATTTCACTGATAAGGATCAGAAACTTGATATGAAAAGAAGTCAACATTTGACCTTACAGCAGTCTTTTACCCGTGAATATTCACCCAACATGGTGGCTGACTTCCAATCTGATAACTGTGAGGTTGATGCTAGTGCAGCGAAAGTTAACTTTGTGTTGGGATCTAAGTCCCCTGTTTACCAGGAGAGGCTGCAAAGAATTCGCAATGGTGATATAACACCTCTTAAGTCAAAAGACTCAGTGAGAATAAAATCGTTTTCTGGGGATTGTTTGGTGGAGAGTAAAGATTCTTATCACTATATTGCTTCTTGTTCAACACTTAAATCAAAAGTTGGACAGCAATCAAAACCACATGTTCCCTTATGTTCTAAATCTTTGCACATGAAGTTTCCCAATAATTTCAACATTCCTTCGAAAGAACAGCTAATAAAGAATTTTAGTGTATTTGGCTCCGTAGATTCTTCCAGCACAAGAGTCTCTTGGCACTATGGCTCAGCTCAGGTGGTTTTTTTCAAAGAAAGTGACGCAGTTGCTGCATATCACTATGCCAAAAGGAAGGTCTGGTTTGGTGAGCCTAATATCCAGTTTTGGCTTGAACCTTTTGAGCACGAACGAAGAGAACTCAAGTGTTCATATTCCATTAGTCCCTTATGTTCTAAATCTTTGCACATGAAGTTCCCAAAGAATTTCAACCTACCGTCGAAAGAACAACTGATAAAGAAGTTTAGTGTATTTGGCTCAGTAGATTCTTCAAGCACAAAAGTCTCTTGGTACTGTGGCTCAGCTCAGGTGGCTTTTTTCAAAGAAAGTGATGCAGTTGCTGCATATCAATATGCCAAAAGGAAGATTTGGTTCGGTGAGCCTAATATCCGGTTTTGGCTTGATCCTTTTGAGCATAAACGAAGAGATCTCAAGTGTTCATATCCCATGCAGCCATCATCAAACAAACTAATAGGACCACCACTGAAATCATGTCTGAAAAAATCGAATTCCTTGAAACAGGAAAACAGAAAGAAACACTATAGGGTAAGATTTACTGTAGAAACTTAGTTTGTACAAATTTGTTGTATTAAGCATGTCTTACCCTATTCAATGAAGTGTTTCTGCTTATCTTTGCTCCTTTTTTTTAACTATGGATGATGAATGCCAAAGCTTTATTTAATGTCATGCATGCATGCAAGTACTCAAAAACTTGCAGTGGACCTTGATTCCTTGCAATCAAAGTTACTTACAGTCACTACAATAAGTTCATCTAAGCTATTGAATATAGATCTGGCAGGTTACATAATGATTTTGGAAAAATCTTCTATCAATCTTAGAAAATCAAACAACTAGCTCAAAATTCAAAATACCCAAAAGTGAACACTTAATTGTTGTTTATGAAGAGACTACGCGTATCAATTTCTTTTGTATTGAGCAAGTGAACTTGTACATTTAAATGATTTTAACCTTAATATGTGAGGCAAGGAGACAAGTCATTAAATTTTGGAAAAGTTTTATATCCCAAGTGAAATAGAGGTGACCGATTATGAGGAGGAGGATGACCAATTTTTTTAATTTTGACTAACATATTTGAGAGAAATGACTAACATGATATATTTTAAAAAGTTATATATAGAGGCCTGGAGACAACACCTACTATACATTCTTTTTCGTTTGAGGGTATCAAAGGCATCCAACTATATTAATCGAAAGAATCAGTTTGTGTGTGGGATCGAGACAAAAGTGAACACTTAATTGTTGTTTTTGAAAAGAACATATCAATTTCTTTTGTATTGGGCAAGTGAACATGTACCCATAAAGGATTTAAACCTGTAGGACAAAGAGACAAGTCATTAAATTTTTGGAAGAGTATTATATCACGAGTGCAAGAGAGGTGACCGATTATGAGGATGATGATCAAATTTTTTGACTTTGACTAACAAATTTGAGTGAAAAGACTAACATAATAAATTTTGAAAAGTTAAGAGTTCAAAATAATTTACTTTTTTAAATATAACACCAAATTGAACTCTGAATATATACTACATAAAAAAAATATTAAACTTAAATAAAAATATTTATCAATATTAAATAAAACACCAATGAATAATAAACTAACACAATATACTAGATTAATAAAAAAAAGTAAACAAATATTAGAATCTATGTTAATAAACTAACACAATATACTAGATTAATAAAAAAAAGTAAGCAAATATTAGAATATATGTTGATTCATTTTTATTTTAAAAAATTTATTTAAAAGTTAAAAACAAATTGACTTATTTTTACAAAATGACATGTACAGAGTATAAAATGTTCATTATGAAAATGTAATTAATAGTAAAAAGTATTCAAAAGTAATGGAACAGTCGCCAAAGCTAAGCAAACATTCAGTTTCGTAAACGACAGGTTGTATTGTATGAAAAAACGGTGATAACTTATAAGCATTCATGTCGTTCATAGAGCAAAATGCAGAAAAAATGAAAAAAATATCAGAGCCTGGTTTCGATCCAGGGACCTGTGGGTTATGGGCCCACCACGCTTCCGCTGCGCCACTCTGATTTGTTGATACCAATTTCGTAAAGCCTAAGCTATAATAGTAAACTTCTACCAATGTTAATTTGTTATCCAATGGTTGCATAATTTTTATATGAACTAAAATCTAATAAAGCACCTCAATTTAAGTCACTAACACACAATTTCATTTAACAATGAAGGGATAAGAATGGAAGAAAATAGTAACAACAAATTGAATTGTAAAAAGTTTATAATTTTCATTGAAAGTAACAAGTTATTTTTTGAACTGAAAATTTATTACATTGAAACAACAACAAAAAAATGCCAAAAGATAATCACAACTATCACGAGGACTTTGTTAATCTTCTTTTCACTAGCCAAGTTTTTATTTATATTTCAATCATCTTTTACCCTGTTTTTTTTTTCCAAAGTCATTGTCAAATTACTTTAAAAAAAATACTTATTCACTTCACATATAATTAACATTAAAAAAAAATTACTTTTTCACGTAACAACTTCGAATTATCAATGCAATAACAACTTCACAATAATTGATTACCGGTTCTTTAGCGCATCTACTCACTCTTAAAACCTTAGTGAGAAGACCTTTAATTACACAACCTAATTACTATATCCATAGACAATTACGATTGTGATAAATCATTCAAATAACAAGAATAATTCGGCTATGGTGAAGTATCCCTACTTCTAGGTGATATTCATTACCTCATGTTCTTAATCAGATCAATGAATAATAGCAGTCCAACTTAATTTACTCATGCAAAATCAGAATTCATTTGTCCGACAGGTAAAGCATGAAAAACATATATGAGAACGAATCAACAATTAAGAAACTAACATTGTAATTGCATCAATAAAATTGAATTCATTATATTCCGAAATAGCGACACCCCCTAACAATTGGGAGTTTAGCTATTCATAATATTTAAGGAAAATATAGTATTCGGTGTAGACATTACATATAATGGATGAAAAATAAGTCTTCAATTGCAAAAGCTCATGAAAATCTGGATTCCAAGCATAAATATGTGTTATTCATCCAGGTACAGTGTTCTTTGTCGTCAATTGTCTCCAAAATTCAAGAACATGTGCACATAACTCTCCTCTATTTTTTATTTTCTCCTTTTGGCCTTTCTGATCTAAGATCCACAAAACTTATGCCCACACGCGTTTTGGGAGGCATCTGGTCTATTGACACGCGTCTGAGGACGCACATTGGACAGAGGCATGCATTCTGGCATGCATGTGGGAACTGGTACGCGTTTGGCCACGCATTTAGGCAGTGACATGCATTATAACATGCATGTGGAAAACTGGCACGCGTATGAGCACGCATTTGGCCAGGAAAGTGTAATTTTTCTGCCCCACACGCGTCTGGGAATGCATTTGGCCAGGAAAACGTGATTTTGCTGATCCACACGCATTTGGCCAGTGTTCCATGACTCTTGCTCTATTCTTCGTATTTTGTCCTGCAAAACACACAATACCTTTCCCAAAACGATCAAAAGCATGAGACGCTATCTAATCAAACAAACAACTTTAAAACCATGACATCTTAATATAAATATCCTCATTCGGTAAGGAAACCCTTCAAAAGACTAAAAAACAACTGATAAATAAACATAGGAAAAATGTGAATGATCAAATAACAGTCCTCATGGGACCGATATCTTTATCATCACTTGTTATTGAATTAATTGTGTATACTTGCACAACTCATCCACAACATAACTCGAGATATTTAAATTGTCTAACTTATGGTATGATGTGATCTTTGGCTTTCACCTCTAAGTTAAAAAAATGCTTCTGTTTTTTTAAACTTATATTCCATATTTTCCTTCCTACTTATACTTAGGCAAAAGTCATCGACTTCTAAAATTCCTCGCCAAGTCATCAACCTCTCATTTAAATCCTCCTTTGAGAGGCAAAAAGTATACATCTTTGTGTTAGCTCTTGGATGTGTTTCATAAGAACATCCAAAACTAAAGTAAAAAACGGTAAGGGATTGAGGTTAAACCTTGGTGTAATCCTATTTTTATGGGAAAATTGTTCGCCTCTCAGTCATATATCCTCACACTAATCGAGACTCCCTCATACGTACCATGGATAGCTCAAATATAGGTAACCCTAACCCTTTCTTTGATAGGGTTTTTCAAAAACCTCTATGGGCACTCTATCATATGTCTTCTCCAAGCCAATGAAAAATAAGTACAAGTCTGCTCCCAAAGCATAAAATCAAATTGATGATCGATAACTTGAGTCTCATTTCTTAGTATTCATTCAATTACTCTTTCTCATGATTTCATGGTATGATTCATAAGTTTAATCCTCGTATACTTTACACAATTTTATATATCCTTTTGTTCTTATAGATCGTAATTAAAGTGTTTATTCTCCACTAATCCAACATTTGTTTTGATCTCATAATTTCGTTAAAAAGTTTAATGAGTCACTCAATGTCTCTATCTCCAAGACTTTTCCACACTTCAATCGATATACTGTCTAGATCAATCGTCTTATTTTTTGTTTTTGAAATCTTGGTATTCGGCCTTGCGACCCACTAATCCAAGAGGACGAATCTCACTGTCCGCTAGTGAGAGCCCCATTTAAAGTCATGACAAATCTCTATATTGACTGACCCAACACAAGAAATTGCTAACTCCTAGCAAGATTGAGATCAACTGACTTATTATTACTCATATTCTTCAATGTTTTTTTACCTCGTATTTTTTAATTAAATTTTTCTTTTCTATTTTACTGTTTGTTAGAATACATAAAATATAAATAAAATAAAAAACATAACAAATAAACAATAAACCGCCACCACCCATAAATCATGCAATTCAACATTTTGTCTTTTAAATTAGAGTATGTAATAATACATGAAATATAAACAAAATAAAAAAATAATAAAATAAACAATAAAGCAACATTCTTACGCTATGTTTGGGAGTTTGGAGGGGAAGGGAGGGGAGGGTTTTGGAAAATAGGAAGAATTGAGTGAAAAGAATAAAAAGATTTTGGGTAGAAGGGTTTTGGAGGATTTGATTTTATTCATAACACCAAAAACCCCATAAAATGGGGAACTCAAAAATTATATTGAAGGAGGGTTTTGGAGGGTTTTGGAGGGCTTCCGTAAATTTTGCAAATATCGTTTAGGTTGTTATACTATTTTGAAAATTAAAAATTTTGTAATAATAATGAGTCTTTTATCATTCTAAACAAAATCATCTTTTCAAAAAATGTCAAATATTTTTCTATATTATTTTAAAAAATCGATTTCGGAAGCCTTCCCCTCCCCTCCCCTCCAAACTCCCAAACATAGCCTTAGGGAAATTTAATAAGTTCTTTGACAATAATAATTTCTCATATCAACAAACAAACAAAGAACACCTTCCTAAATTCGACTCATGGGATAATTTCTCATATAATAAAAGTTTAACATGTTCACTTACTATACATGACTAATGTCGAACATGAAATCCTCACCAGACGTAATATAAAATTTGTTAAAAACATCAAATGAAAACATTACTAATGAAAAATATTTTATAAAACAATTAAAATGGATTAATGAAATAATTTAAATGGTTAATTTATAAAAACTCTTTGTCATGAAAATAATTAATGAAAAAGAGGATTATGAAACCAGTTTTTGCTGTTTGTTTATGGGAAATAATTATACTGGAAACCCAAAAAAAAAAGGATTAATGAAATAATTAAAATGGTTAATTTATAAAACCAAGTGTTACTCTTCATATTCCAAAACTTATCAAATACTTGAGTTGCCACCTCCTATAAAAATGTAGTGAATTGGTAGGATTTGGTTATCCCATCGTCTGCATAATGGTAAATGACCTGGGCTGTCATACCTAAAAGGATTATAAAAGCATCAGTATTAAAAAATTCATATTAGTGCAATAGATAGTATGATAAAATAAATTGTCATTTTCATATTATAAATGACCTCTTTTAGACAACGTTTGTTGTGGAAGATTTTGGATTATTTTTTTTGGTTGTGTATCAATATAATGATCCCCCTTCTTGCTTGTAATCCTGGAAAGTGGCACATAGAAACATCTCTATGTATGTAAAGTCCTTCCCAATTCAAGGATTGTCTTTGTGATTTATTAATGATCATCGCATGTGAGACAATGATCGGGAATTTACGGCGGCTTAGTTTGAAAACTTACTTCTTTTATCTATAACAATAAATTCAAAATGCTCCTTTGCAGTGGATGAAACCTTCCATTTATGGTGTACTTTGACAGCGACTTTTCATAGTTCTTTACTGTCATTGATGTCCTTGATAAGCTCGAAGGATTGGGCCATGACAAACAAAAGATGGACGATAACAAAGGTAGCAATGGGAAGAACAAAAACGCTCAAATCTCGTTAAAGAACATAGAATACCGAAGGATATGAAACATTAACAAAGGAATATGTGACGGGAGAGATAAGATGTGGTTAGCGAGGGTAATAAAATATGGTAAAGAGTGGAAAAGGATGCAAATAAACAAATGTGTGGAGAGAGATTAGTCATTGGTAGGATGCGATTTTCTGAAATTTTTTCTGAAATATACAAGTTACGTATGTGCAAGAAGAAGAAAGTACTCCATCAAACATATCTATAATATTTAGACACGCATTGAACTCTATACATATAAAGAAGTTGACAATGTGAAACGATAAAAGTAAAAAAGAATCACATATTATCAAGAGAAATCAAACCCAAGTATCACATTATGAATCAATCAAAACGAAAAATCCTTCAGAAATCATGTTACACAAATGAATGTCTTACCTCTAAAAAAAATGAGGTTAGAAATCAAAACAACTGCTCATTATTTGAGTAGAACTATTCTAGACCTTTTCTGTGTCTCCTCATCATTTGTAGATTAAATACTAATCTTACACTTCATGCCAAAAAGCTCAAATTATATGATGAACATGTGATATTAGATTCCACAAAATTTTGAGGATGACTCTGGTTTTTCATCTATGCAATATGCCCGGCTAAGGTAAGGATCTTGACATGCTTCTTCTGCCTCAGCTCATGAGGAACTGGTCCGAAAACTCTGGTCCCAATGGGCTGCCCTTGCTTGTCAACAAGCACGACAGCATTGTCATCAAACTTGACCTCACTGCCATCACACCTCCCCTTTGGCATTGCTGCACGAACAACTACGGCAAATACAGTTGATCCCTTCTTCACTTTTCCATTGGGATGTGCTTCCTTCACCGAGGCTTTTATCATATCACCTAATCTTGCTCCTTTCTTCCCTTTCAACGCGTGTATGCACATCACCTTTTTAGCCCCAGAGTTGTCCACAACCTTCAGAACGGTCCTCATCTGTATGAAGGTTCGCTGTTGCTGCAAAAAGCGAGACAATTTTTTTTCTTCAGGAAAGAATCATACCAGTATGTGTAAGAACTAAGAACGGATTTGTGACTCATTTTAAGAATATGTGTCTCTTTGTAATACCGTGTTTGGCAAGCATAAGAAAATAATAATAATTATAATAATTGAAACATGATCGTGCAACTGATTCCTACACTTACCTGGGAAAAATAATTGCTGCATGTCATCTCATGTGACGTGGTAAATAGACCAGGGGAACTGTTGCTTAATCCACCGAATAGAGAACGGCCCACTAATTTGGTTTTTCAACACATGAAACAATGAACAAATAAATTAATAGATATATTACTAATAAATTGATAAAAATATCATCTTATCAACATAAGTGTTCTTGAGCTCATGTTTGACTTGTAAATAGGGGAGGGGAGTATCACTGAAAGGAATGCAGACTCAAATATATACCAAGATAGAGTTATACAGCTTAATATATGAAATTTTAGAATGGTTGCAAAATGTAGTGGTTAAACAAGAAGCCGTAACTACTTTTCAATGGTCTCGGAAAGTTGGAGCAATTCGTAACTACTTATCTATTTCTGGAAGAAACCGTAACCAGTTATGTATAAAGACAGTCCTATAACAAAACCGAGAACACAGAAATATCATATAAAAGTTCTAAACGAGATGAAGAAGCTTGTGAGTTCATAATTCTTGGAATTTTCCTGAAACTTGTTAGTTCTAGGAAGGGAAGGGTGTGAGTGTGCACTTATGAAAAAGCATCATTTTGTGGGGTTATTGGACTTGTTCTAAGTAATAGATATCTTGAAATTGTATCTAATTGCCAACGAAAGTTTATAAAAGTGGAGTATAGGCCTTGACTCTTGACTTTGGAGGTCCCTAAGTTTTCTTCATTAGCTCAAATCACACAACAGATAAAACTATCCAAGAGATATACTTCAAAGAGAACAGGGCTAGCAGACATGGAACACATTGTAAGAAAAAGATGCAGGAATGCAGAATACGATTGCATATGATACATACAAATATCAGGGTAGTTCAGTACTTCAGCAAAGCTAATGACAGTAAAGTGAAGGAGCATCCTAGGCTGCTAACCTAGAAGAAATTTAGCTTAAGACAAGCCACATCTGGTCATGTTCCCACCCAAATCTCAGTGAAAGCCAAAATTTACAAGAAAACTTGGAGCCGCCAAAAACATGGACTTTTAACATTTACCTACAAGGATATGGTACCGGAGATTTCATTACCGGCTATGATACATGGGTACTTCTATATGGCTACATTTCCTTTCCAACATACATCATTATAAGTTCTCATTTTGTACACATGTCAGTTTAGTGAGCATATTATCGTATTTTTTCTAAATTTTTTACCATAGAATACATGTTGATGTAGCTTACTTTCCAAAGCAATGAATCAATATTACTCAAATACAAGCAAGTCTCAATAGTTTGGTAATTGGTACTAAATTAATTTTACTTTGTTACTAAATGAAACATACAAGTTAATTCTTTTGAATATAAAAAGCAAACATAATATTTTAAAAGAAAAAAACGACTAAATTCAATAGCGTACTATCATATCCTGTGCCCTAGGCCTCTTGTGCCTCCTAGTATATACTATGATAATTTCGGACTTTGGGTCAGTGTTATCAAATATCCGCCATGGCAGCGCTATGGCAGATATACATGGTGGTTTTTGGGCTCGCCACAAGGTCAACATTGTAGGTTTTTCCACTATAACGGCGCCGCAAAGTGGCTAGTATGGCAGGATTTTGTGTCTCCGCCATAGACCGTCATCAACAACACTGCTTTTGAGTAAGCATCAAATTCATTAACAATAATTGTGATACCGGCGTCAAGTGAAACAAAAATTGTGGTTGCATAATAGATTCAACCTTTCAGAATCCCAATAAGATTCAAAACTCTATAACCAGTTAACCACAGAGATCACCAGAAACACCAAAACTGAAACAAAATTTCACCAATCTTCAACATACAACAACAACAACAACAGTAACAACAAAACGGGCTTTAAATTCAATTAAACTACAAAAACTAATTTAACACAAATAAATTAGGGTTGTAAAAATGAATGAACATACCACGAGAACATCTGGAAGCAAAGGTTGCAGCCATATTGGAAAGTTGTATTCTGCGAGCAGAGAGAGAGGTTACGAAGTCGGAGAAGAGAGGGAAATGGGTGTATGCAGCACTCACATAGTAGAAGAAGAAAAAGATGATTTAGGTTTTTTTTTTTTTTAATAAAAAACCTTTTTCTTAATTCTGACACTATATTAAAAAAATAAAAAATATTATCTATATAATGGATAAATATTTTGAAAGTACATGTGAAAACTAAATAACTTTTTAGTTCATTTGTCTTAAAATTATTATTTTTTTAAAATATATTTTTTCTTTTTATATAATTTTTGTTCAAAATTCAACATTTGTTTAATCACACTTATAAAAATACTCTTACTTAATCTAACATCAAAAACAAATATAAATTAAGTTTTTATTTAAAAATGAGAAACGAGTATGTAAGTCCAAAAAATGAGGGCAGAGCGGGTGGGTTTAATAGAGTCGCGAGCCTAAAATTCTTATTCTTCATGTAAATGCTCTACAAAAGGTCAATTATTGATATTGAATCTTATTTTTCGCTCGTCAACTCTAATTAAGCAAATGCTCTACTTTATATGTTTTTTTCTTGTCACTTTTTACCATTATCGGGTTTCCTTTTTCTAACCTTTTTTTTTATTTTGCAGACAACGTGAAATCAAGATATTTGTTAAAGAAGTACATGCTAGAGAAAATTGACTCTAATTATCAAGTTCAAATAGCTCAAACTCCATGTTACTCAGCATTGTAGACTTTAAGACCAAACATTGTAGATGTTGTAGGCATTTCACAACAAAAAGGATTATTCTAAAAGAACAAACCTCATTGATTTGTGTTTCGTGTCGGCCAAATGCCCAATAAGGCAAGGCCCAATTATCTTGCTCGCTCTGTCAAGTCCAGTGTATAAATACCTTATTAAATGGTCTTCAGGTACACAATCTTTAATCTTCACTTTCACTATGATTATCTTGAACCCTAACTAACTTGGGCATTGGAGTGCTAATCATGCAGGCACCCCTTTGGATATTCACATCGGAGATTAAAGACACTAGTTCAAGATAAAAAACCTCTGATTCCAAAAGCATCACAATAGCAACTTTTGGATCGAGACGTTCATCCCAATAATTGCTTGTAAAGCTCCGCTCCGTCGTAGCTTCCGCCTCTATTTCTAGTTCCACCACAACACAATTCGGATGTATAATCTTTAAGGTTAATGAAAAGGAAAGTTGATAAAGATTTTATTCCATGCGAAGAACTCACCCCTCTTGTTGAAGTGGAGAAATGGTGACATTCATGGTCGATGCCCCCTATCACCTTGCAACCTTCATGCCATAGTACTTGAGGCCAATGCTACTAGAGCATTTGACTTTGGTCCATTAGGAAACATAAAACCATGGTTGAATGCATTTATTATGTGGCAAAGTTGATTCCCTCAAATACTTCTTGTTCATGACAAACATAAAGTTTTCTTTTAAACAAAAAAGAATATGATCCAAGCTTTTCACATATGAAAGGGGAGTAAAGGTTATGCTTGCATGGATCAAGAGTATGAAAAAGTATGAAAAGATATTCAAAATGTAAGGTTTCACACCTTACTAAATAAAGTTGAGTAGGAGTTGGAAGCCATCGTGAAGGAGGTGGAAGAACCAAAGTCTCCAATCTATAACTTGTCCAAAGAAAATATAACTACTAACTCTCGGGCCATCATTTTGTTCGAGTAAAATAAGGTTGTCATAGAAAACGTAAAGAAGGACAGAGAAAAGTTTTCGTAGGCCCTTGAAATGGCTTTATTTTATAGATAATAAGAGGAGACCAAAAAGAATAAAAGATAATTATTTTATGCTCTTCAAGCTAAGCGTGATCAATTAGTTAAGAAGAATTATGATATTGTATTTTCTATTATTATGGTAGAACTCGAATCTTCCCATAATGTTATAGCTAAAATTTAGTTTGTGAACCTTTAGATCGAGTTACAATTTGAATGGCCCGATTGCTGCAAAAAAAGTGCATGATGGAGAAAATGTTAGAAGATGATGAAGTGTCTATATTAGGGTCGTAGTGGTGTACTTGATACATTTTTCTTTGTTTTATTTTCGTAACACTTGAACTGTTTTTTTAGGGTTTTTTAGGGGTGCGGTTTTTACCTCGTGTCTTTGTTTTAATATTTGAACATCTCGCATTTTGGATTGTGGCACTCTTCCTAGTCCTTTTGCTTACTTTAATTATTTTAACGCTTCTAGTATCTACCAAGTAATTAGAGTGATTTTGTATTATTTTTTCACATGTCTACTCGACAAGGGCTTCGCCTTCTCCAACCAAGATGTGCTTCTTCTCTACCTTTTATACAAGTGTTTCTTAAGTAAATATGGTATTTACTCCCTATTGTTATTCAAAAAGTGAGGTTTATGTACCAGCCTAGGATCATAGAAAGTCCTTAGACGCTTTTGTAGTGAAAACACTATTATTCAACTTTTATTGATTGGTTGTCTCTGGTCTCTAGATTAACATTTACATTGGTTTATAGGTTAACCTAGTATAGCCTTATGGGTCACATTATAAGGGGTGTACATTGGTCAGTTTGGGTAGGATTTGGCCAAATCTAAAACCCAAACCATATAGGGTATTTTGGTTGGGGTGATGCAAAATAACCACCAGTTATTTCGTTGATCGGTTTGGGTATACCCGTTAGTTTCTTAATTAAGTTGGGTTAAATAATGGGTTACTCATTTTTTAAAATATTAAATTATTAAATAATGAGTCGTCGTTATTATTTACAAAATTTACTCCATATTTTTATTTTCTTTAAAAAATTCATGTAATTTATTTTAACTATTTTTTTAGCATCATAAAATAAAAAATGATAATATTAAATAATACTCCCTCTGTCCCAAAATAAGTGTCATTTTAGCCATAAAAAGTTGTCCCAAAATAATAGTCTCTTTACTTTCCCAATGACTAACTTTTACCAATTGTACTCCTTATCTACACTCTTTTCAAGTCATGACAATATATAACAACCAATAGTAATTAAGGGTAATTTTGTAAAGATATTATCTTTATTGATTAAATCATTACTTTTCTTAATCTGTGTGTAACAACCTTAAACGACATTTATTTTGAGACGGAGGGAGTATGCAACAAATTAAAACTACTTGACTTAAAATATCATATTATTATCAAAATAACTATAAAAAAAAAGTAGAACATTCAAAATTAGGCTATGTTTGGATGGATGGAGTGTGATGGAATAGAATGGAGTGGTATTTAATCAGATTCCATTGTTTGGATTTATAAATAATGGATGGAGTGGAATGAAATATGATGGAATCCATTTCATCATATTCCATCATATTCTTCAATTTTCATTCCATCCAATTTGGGGTGTAAGCAATAGGATGAACTAAACTATTATATTCTGCTATGTTAAACTATACAATATACACAAACAATAAAATGAAATCTCAATACCGCTCCGCTCCACTACATTCCATCATGTTCCACTCTGTTCTAGTTCATCAATCCAAACATAACTTTAAAGTCATAGCACATTAAAATAGTACATATTCAAGAAATTAAAAATAACTCAAAAAAGCCCAAAACATAATCCAAAAAGAATTTTAACTTATAAGTACATTTCCATATTCTTGCAGCTCTTGCTTGTTCAATAATTCACTTAAGCCTTTATCAAGAGAAAGAAAACTATTTCTTCCTATGCCTTCTTGATAGCACCACACCTTGTATTCAAATTTTGAACTGCATTTTCCCGTGACCTGTTGCAGCATCCATTTATTAGATATATACAAATATTAAAGAATGCACATTAATTTAAGAAGAAAAAATTGCTTTAATAGAAAATTGTTTTAAAAGTTTCAATTACTGCTATTAATTATTTCTTCAACTATGAATATCAAAAGAAATAATATGAATATCAAAAGTATAACACTTTAATATAAATCTTTTCTCCTTAATTGCTTTTAATATTTTTAATTGCTACCATTATTTTGTAACGGCATAATGTGGATAGGTGACGTTAATAGCTACAACATAAATAAGAGGATTTGTATGCTTACAATCTATCTGACATATACACCGTATGGATATACGGTAATATATACTTTTTCTTTTATTTATTATTTTTATGAAACTTGAAATTTGTGCCATGACAAAATCTAGTTTAAAAGTTACTGTGTTTATCTACAATCTGCTACAAGTTGTAAGTTTTATTAGTACTAGTAGACAGTAGTACAGCTACATTTTTACAACCTCAAGTTTAGATACATAAAGATACATAAGAAGGATCTGCGATTGAGTGCTTCTTCAAAATACCTCCAACATTAAATATGTGGAATTTCTGTCAAAAATATTTTAGTATCTCTGTCAACAATTTATATAAAAATATTTTATATATTTATACTAAAAATATAATTTTTGTTATTTTTGAAATTTCGTATATATTTATACCCCATGATAAATTGGTGAATATCGGGGCCACCGATACTGATAACCCGAGTCAGATTTGTATTTATACCCCATGGTAAATTGGTGAATATCGGGGCCACCGATACTGATAACCCGAGTCAGATTTGTATTTATACCCCATGGTAAATTAGTGAATATCGGGGCCACCGATACTGATAACCCGAGTCATATTTGTATTTATACCCCATGGTAAATTGGTGAATATCGGGGCCACCGATACTGATAACCCGATACTGATAACCCGAGTCAGATTTGTATTTATATCCCATGGTAAATTGGTGAATATCGGGGCCACCGATACTGATAACCCGAGTTAGATTTTTGACAAATTCTCTTGTGGCTTCATGATCAGAATGATGGCAAAATATCATCGATAAACTGTACGTGCTCAAGAGGTTACCAAGTACTCAAGAGATTATTGAATGTCGCTATTGATCTTCAAGGAATCATGTTGGAGCACACATGCTGGTCATCCAAAATCCAGCCGTATTCACTTGGAAACCAAGTGATGCAAGAGAACAATTACAATCAACTAGAAGGTACAGAAGGGATGCGCATTGAAATTAACATTTCTTTCTTTTATTTTATTTTATTGGTTTTTAACATTTCTTTCTTTTATGATAATAATGATTCGTTCAAATCTTTAGCAAAAGTGAATCATGACATTTAATAAGCATCCAGAACATTTTAACTGAAAAATCAAATTGAATTTATAGGTAATGCATCAAAATCACTTTTCATTTGATGTCGGTATCGACAGTGTGATCCTCTCATTCCTCGTGCTAAATTCTGCATAGGGTGGGGAGGGTCATCGAGACGGAAGCGGCGACTTCGAATCTCGATACAACACAGCAAACACCTTTCCCCTTCGAACCACTACCGCCACCCGACTCGAGCTTCGAACGACAGCTGAAACCGTCATTAAAAATTGTTGTGCTCAAAGCAGCCGTGTTGGTTCCATACCCTTGACTGTAAAGGTTACCATATCCACAAGCCCCGTCTACACAACAAACAACAAAATCAGATCAATGGGTTACTCTATGTTACTTCAACTTCTGCTTCTTTTTTTTCACATACAAACAAAATAATTATAACTTTTTTCTAAGAACTAGTTAAAATTGAAGATTAATGCATGCCCATTGCCCTAGGGGAAGTCTTCCAATTCCTTAAAGAAGAAACAAATCTTCTGAGAGGTGTACACACGGATTTTTCAGAGATCAAAGATGAACTCAAAAGCAGTCCATTTAGTTCCAAAACTAAGTCAATCTCAGTCTAATGCATAGAGCTAGGTGGCGCAGAATATAATAAATTATGCTTCAGCATAAATCAAAGTGTGCAAAAATGTTTCATCATAACAAAGATGCTAAAGGCACCTCTAAAATCACAACATACAAAGACTTACATCTAAATCATACTTATAATCTTCAAAAATATAATTACTGTGAATTATATAAATGTAATACAAGATGAGATTGACGACTATTAGTTAACAATAATAATCATAACTAGCAAGTAGAAAATAAAAAACATAAATTAACATATATGCTCAAGTGGCATAGCATTGCATCTACATACATCCTAGCATTAAGAACATGGTGAAATCAAAGTTTCAAGACAGACATTTAGGTAGTTGTTAAACCTAGTAACCATAAAAGTATCATTCTTTGGATCATAAACAACCAACTTCGTTTTCCAATCCACATGAGTTTCCAGAAGCAGTCGATCATCCTCAAAAATATACAATACCCTGGACAAGATAAAACACCTAGTAGGATGTTGCATGTATGAAACGGAGAACAATTTAGTCCAAGAGTCATGAATTCCATATTCCTTCATGACCCAAATATGATGATCAGAAATTAAGCACAAGCAGTCCCTCAAGACACTCAATGTCAAGTAAAACTGACAGATCTCAGCATGATCAGGAGGCAAAAGCTTCTGATAAGAGTCGTTTCCCAAATCGAAAGAAGCAATGAAAAGCGGACCTTGCTGACGCCGTCCAGTATAGGCAATCCAATTAAGTGTACCTCTTACATGTGTTCCAGATTGCTCATCAAAGACATGTGTTCCAGAAGGAAAGGTCGGAATGGTTTTCCAAAAATTGGTGCCCAAAGTATGAATTTTAACTGTAGTTATGGTAGGGAAATCAGGTTCGGAGTTGTAAAGAACAACCACTTTATAATTATCAGAAACGCGATCATAGCCAAAGCCGTAGGTCGAATAAACCTTGTTAAGAATTTCAAAGTTTTGAAAAGGGGGAGATTCCTTGAACTTTCTAATAGAAGGATTCCAGAATAAAGCTAAACAGTTAGGCTTATCGGAAATACAAAGTATGCCGTCACAGGAACCAGCAATACAGTTCAAATGAACGCGGCGTTCTGGGACTTTGGTTGATCTATTGGTTAAAACCGATTCGAGTGGGTAAGAATTGTGTATAAACTCGCGTGGTTTATGCTGGTAATGGAGGCGGCGAGTGGTTGAGAGGCTGAGGTGCTTTCTGGTGAAACTGCGATCGGAGATTAGAGAATTCCATGACTTGCACATGCATCGGAGTTGTACCAGGAGTTTTACAGGTAGCCAACAGAAGATATCAGGGACGAGATCGATAGGAAGATAAGGAAGTGAATCATTGTTGATTTCTGATTCTAACTCCGCCGTCGCCATCTCCGATTCTAACTCCGGCACCAAATAAGGGTTTCTTCTTAAACGCAGTCGTTTTCGGCTGGTTTTTTTGTTAGGTAGATAGGTGGTAGACATGACTGATGATTGGAGTACTTTACTCCTCTCATCTCATCATCTCTATTTCTTATTTATAACAATTTTTTCCAGATTTTTCTTCCTTAGTAGTAACAATGTATTACTAGTTTATCGCTTAAAAAAAACAAATAATACAATGTAGTACTAGGTTATATATATTCCACGTGTATTATCAAATAAATTTTTAAAAAATCAAACCAATTAGTAGATTTCTTTTGGATTAAATATATTTTTTTTATTTTTATTTAATCAATTGTTAGTTGATCCAGTGGTGATTGACGCTTATGGTTCGATTCCCGCAACTACGATCGGGAAGTTGATGAAATTACTTGATGCCACCCCGGAACCGGACTAAACCGGTGGTATAAAGAAAAAAATATACATAGCAAAATATTAAAGATTCAATTGTTATACTATTTTAATATTATTTTATAATATTAAATATATTTGAAAAATGAATGAAAATTTTCTGGAAAAATATATTAAATAAAAAATAGCATTGCATATAATTATCTGTCATAAATTTTTTTAAATGACTTTTTTAGTAGTCCAAATATTTCATAAAAAAACTTTGTTTTCCGAAAATTCATTGATGTTGTTGAATGTTGTTCAATCTCTTATAGTGTTGTTGAGTTGCTATGAATGTTGTTCAATATTTGTTACTAATGTTTTAGAGTTGTTATAGCTTCCATAGATTAAATCTTTTCTGTTTCTGAAACATTAGGAAATAGCTACTAATTTGTTTGTTATTGGAGAATCTATGTTTATAAACTTACATGAACTTTCACATGTACTTCACTATTTGAAAAACCCATTGAAATTTGTTTACCGTTCTTCAATCTTTATTTATTGTTAAAATGTTCTAGCATGCTTATTAAATGTTATGTTTCACTTTTGCTAAAGATTTGAATGAATCATTATTATCATAATAAAAGAAAGAAATGTTAAAAACCAATAAAATAAAAGAAAAGAAAGAAATGTTAATTTCAATGCCGCATCCCTTCGGTACCTTCTAGCTTTGATCGTAATTGTTGTCTTGCATCACTTGGTTTACAAGTGAGTACGGCTGAATTTTGGATGACCAGGATGTGTACTCCAACATGATTCCTTGAAGATTAATAGCGACATTTGATAATCTCTTGAGCGCACACAATTTATTGATGATACTTTGCCATCATTCTGATCACAAAGCCGCAAGAGAATTTGTCAAAAACCTGACCCAGGCTATCAGTATCGGTGGCCCCGATATTCACCAATTTACCATGGGGTATAAAAAAAATAACAATGCAGGGATATCTACCAGAATCTCGTACCGAATTTCACTGAC